>NW_015505237.1:3134756-3153838 GCF_001515645.1 Sinocyclocheilus grahami
AGGCTGTGTGACTCTGGGCTCATCTACCGCTCTGAAGGTCTGGTCAACTGGAGCGGTGCGTTAGAGTCGGCCATCTCAGACAGAGGTACATCACTGAGCCGCTCCATGTCTAACAACCTGGCCACAGGCTAACTCATGATTTGACGTGTTCAGGTGGACTCAAAGGAGCTGTCTGGCTGGACTCTTCTGTCTGTTCCCGGTTATCAGCACAAAGTGGAGTTCGGGATCTTGCTTACATTTGCTTATCCACTGGAGGGACAGGGTGAGGGGACTTTTCAGTTTGCTCTGTCTCTCGAGATGTTATTTTACCCGTTTTGTAATAAGGTGTGATTTGTTTTTTAGAAGGAGAGGTTGCAGTATCAACCACGCGTCCAGAGACGATGCTGGGAGACGTGGCCATTGCTGTTCATCCTGATGACCCTCGATATAAAGTAACGCTACATGGATTGTTTGTAGTCTGCTCTGTGCTTACGATATGACTTGACATGACGAATGGTCGAATGGGATATTACTGTACTACTCATCTACATTTGATAAATCTAGTATGCAGTAGGCAGTATGTCTACTATGCTAAAGTTACAAGCAGAGCTGTAGTTCTAGCACTTTTCTCCACCATGTTAATCTCAGGATCTTCACGGCAAACACTGCAGGCATCCATTCACTGAGCGCTTATTACCCATCGTCACTGACATTATGGTTGTTAGCACATTTGGCACAGGTATGTCATTTATTTGTGCATGATGAATTTTATCTGTTGGAAATAACTATCTTTTATTGTAAAAATGTTAAATTACAATTAGTGTACTTTTACACTGCAAGCCAGTGTTCCATTATTTTTCTTTTTGTGAGGCTGTTCATTTGAACTTGTGACACTGGTCTAAATTTGTGATTCTATATTTGTACTTTATTAATAAATAAATGTATTATGTATATTAAATATAAAATAAGTTTAATGAACACTGAGTTAATATATTATTGATGTACAAATTGGACAAAGTTTGACCTGACTGGTCAAAAATCAGTTAAGAATGCAGCCTCACCTTTATTAATGTTCAGCGGCGAAATCCAGTCATTGCAATTGGAATTCATGATCAGGAATTTTGTGTGAGGACAAAATAGGTTTCAGGAGATTTGGCACTGATTTAAAGTTGGTCATGCAGATTTGCTAGTTTAAAGTGATTTCTGTGTGAGCTGTGCTTCATACATCACTGCACTATTGACAATAGGCAGTGAATATTTTTTTGCTTGTGAAATTTGTGACTGCACCTTTAAGTCTCAGCTCCTGACTTTCAGCTTTGCCTTCATAGGTGCTGTTAAAGTGACACCAGCTCATGACCACACTGACTTCCTGCTCTCTCAGAGACATTCACTCCCAAGCCTCACTGTGATTGGAGGAGATGGGACCATGACCTCAGACTGCGGCCAATGGCTAGAGGTACAGAGATTCTTTACAATTGACCCTTTTAAAGGTGTGACCTCAGTGGGATTATTACAATTATTGCATAACCATTATTACATTATTGATCATTTGGGATGGCAGCAATTATTGTGCACTTGAGGATTTAGATTCATTTTATTATCACTTCACCTTTCACAGTCAAGGTTTAATCTGACCACCATAACCTGTAAAAACTCATTAGCAAAACGGATCTCTTGTTTAAAGAAAATCAATAATATCTATATTCTGCTACATATTGGTAAGGACTTCTGGTATGAATTCAGTAATTTTTTAACATCAGTATTTTGTTTCTTAATTCATATATATATAGATAAAACCTTGCTACATGTACTGTGTTAGGCTAACCGAGACTTGTCATTTGCACTTATATATTGTTGCTCTTTTGTTAGTTTTGATTGCTTCTATTGTCCTCATTTGTAAGTCGCTTTGGATAAAAGCGTCTGCTAAATGACTGAATGTAAATGTAATTCCCAACTTGTTTAGTGATTGAAAATGATTGTAAAAACATTGACTTGAGACTTTTTCTAATTGTAGCAAAAATACAGTACTTAAGTTAATACTTAAGGCCTGTTTAATAACTATATTAGCATCCACACCAGTGAATAATGATGTTTAGTTTATTATAAGCGCACGCTGCTGTTTTTTTTTCATCTGTCCCTTTAAATGCTCAAGCTAGCTCTTTAAAGTTGGGTGGATTGGCTGTCATTGTTTTATAGTTCATCAGCTGGAAAAATTGTTCTGAAAGTGATTTTAACTGTTTTATTACTCTGTGTTGTTATGTTATAGCTGTGGTGTGGATTTCCATATTCTCAGAATGAAATGACAATGATTATTAAAACTTTAGATTTATAGCTGTAGCTATAGGCCTATAGTTATCGTCCTTGATCTGAACAGGCCTTTAGTTCTCAGCATTGATCTGTATTATTCACATTCAGTTTGAGTGTCAAGAGGCACTGAGAGAAACATTTCTCAGTCTTCTAGCTTGCTGCTTTAATAAAAAAGAAACTGCAGGCATCTAAATGTGTATATATTACAGGGGTCAGTGAGGTGTAGGATTGTGAAGAGCATCAGAGGGCTCCGAGATGAACATACTGAAGGTCTGTCTCAGTGGAAAGACTTTTATAAAGGTCAAAGCATCTGTACTGTAGGCCTCTAAGTATGCATTAACAGTATGTATTACCGAAGGTCAGCGAGCTGTAGGAATATCTCAGCATCATGAAACACAGAGAGTATGAAAGGGCTCTCAGATCAACATATCCACATTTAGCCTCCTCGCATGGTGAGAAGACTGGTCTAGAAAGTTAAAGCTTTGTTATGGTTTTATGTTATGCTATGTTATATGCTATGTTATGCTATGCTGTGCTATGTTTTATGTTATGCTATGTTATGTTTTATGTTATGCTATGTTATATGTTATGCTATGTTATTATGCTATGCTATGTTGCTATGCTATGTTATATGTTATGCTATGTTATGTTATGCTTTGCTATGTTAAGTTATGATATGTTATGTTTTATGTAATTCTATGTTATGCTATGTTTTATTATGCTGTGCTATGTTATGTTGTGCTATGTTATATGTTATGCTATGTTTTATGTTATGTTATGCTATGTGTTATGTTGTGCTATGTTATGCTATGTTATGCTATGCTATGCTATGTTATTATGCTATGCTATGTTGCTATGCTATGTTATATGTTATGTTATATGTTATGCTATGTTATGTTATGCTTTGCTATGTTAAGTTATGATATGTTATGTTTTATGTAATTCTATGTTATGCTATGTTTTATTATGCTGTGCTATGTTATGCTGTGCTATGTTATGTTGTGCTATGTTATATGTTATGCTATGTTTTATGTTATGTTATGCTATGTGTTATGTTATGCTGTGCTATGTTATGCTATGTTATGTTTTATGTTATGCTATGTTATGTTATGCTATGTTATATGTTATGCTATGCTATGTTTTGTTATGCTATGCTATGTTATTATGCTATGCTATGTTGCTATGTTATATGTTATGCTATGCTATGTTTTATGTTATGTTATATGTTATGCTATGTTATGCTGTGCTATGTTTTATGTTATATTATGCTATGTTATGTTTTATGCTATGCTATGTTATGTTTTATGTTATGCTATGTTATATGTTATGCTATGTTATTATGCTATGTTATGTTTTATGTTATGCTATATGTTATGCTATGCTATGTTTTATGTTATGTTATATGTTATGCTATGTTAAGTTATGTTATGTTTTATGTAATTCTGTGTTATGTTTTATTATGCTGTGCTATGTTATGTTGTGCTATGTTATATGCTATGCTGTACTATGTTTTATGTTATGTTATGTTATGTTATGTTATCCTGTGCTGTGTTGTGTTGTATGCAATGCTATGCTATGCTATGCTATGCTAGTCAAGGGTCCATAGTATAATATTTGAGTTCCAAATAGGAACAGTGTGAATGTAAGGCAATCCTTCTTTGATTCAAGTCATTGTAAATAAAATGACAATAAAAAAATAATTAATTACAATCATATGCATTAGAATTAATTGTGAGCAACAACTGAATGATGATGATAACTCTAGTCTTAAAGGTGTCTATATAAGGCATTTATAGAGATCTTCTATATTTAAAGGAATGTTTGTATGGATATTCAGCATGTAATGATTTTGTCTCTTAGGGTGTTAAGCGATTTGATGCCAGGGAATGTGTAATTATTGCGCTGATGGAGAGGAAGCTGTTCAGAGGAAAGAAGGATCATCCCATGTCATTACCATTCTGCAGATAAAGTGATGTATATCAGACCACAAGCAGTAAACCTTTCCTCATCCTCTTATTTCAAGAAGACTGCAGGCTGCTATAATTCACTACATTTTTGAGTACTCAGACACACCGTTCCCCTCAAACATTTTTGTCATGTTCTTTCAGCTAAAAAATACTAGTAGTCTTTGACCTTTTGTCCTATCTTGATTTTATTCCTCCCACATAGTCGTTCTGGAGATGTCATTGAACCGTTGCTGAAGAAACAGTGGTTTGTGCGCTGTCAGGAAATGGGCAGAAAAGCAGTTCAAGTGAGTGAGCGTGTTTTAAATGTGTGGTTGCATCAGATAGAAATTATGCTGATGTGCTAAACCACACAGTATGTGGGACGGACGCAACTTTTCAACTCATAATTATAATAAGGCTCATAATATATCTTATTTACATACTACTTATATCAGTCAAAATGATTTCAGCATTGATAATACTCATAAATGTTTCTTGAGCAGCTGATCAGCATATTAGAATGATTTCTGAAGGATCATGAGACACTGAAGACTGGAGTAATGATGCTGAAAATTCAGCTTTGATCACAGGAATAAATGACATTTAAATGTTATCACAGTGAAAAACTGTTGTTTTAAATTGTAAAAAAAAAATCACACTATTACTGTTTTACTGTATGTTTGATCAAGTAAATGCAGCCTTGGTGAGCTTAAGAGACTTCTTTCAAAAACATTAATACAAATCTTACCAACCCCAAACATTTGAAGGGTATTGCATTATCAAACATGCATGCACATTTACAGTAAATGGTTAAATTAATGTCAGTTTCGTTGACATGCATGTGTGTTTTAACTGTATCTGATACTCCCTTGAGTAACAGCAAATGTGTGGCTCATCAAGCGCTTTACCTGTTACTCATCGAAGATAGTGGACAAACTGTTAATTAACTCTTGAAATTTCATTATTCTGTTTGTTAGCTCACATATTGACATGCATGTAAATGCTCTGTTTAGGCAGTGGAAGAAGGAGATCTACAGATAATTCCTCACTTTTACACAAAAATGTGGAAGAGCTGGCTGTCCAACATCAGGTTAGCCTTATTATTTATTTTTATTTATGCAAGGCTGTATTTTTAGGGTCATGTACATGTCTTTCTGTTTGTTTGACAAATTCCACACTTATGTTAATAATATTCTTTCCGTTACATGTTTGAATACGCTTTTATGTCATGTATATCTCCACATTGCAGCGATTGGTGTATTTCCAGACAGCTTTGGTGGGGTCATAAGATACCAGCCTATCGAGTGACAGTGGAAAACTCAAAGGACACAGAAGAGGTGTGGCACTTTCATGAAATCTGTATTTGTAGCCTTAATGTACCTGCTACAGCATAATGTGTTTATGAATTGAGCCTGATCATATTGGGTGAGGCTTTGACTTTGACTCTTGGCTGTGTCTGGAGCAGGAGCAGTGGGTTTGGGGCAGAAGTGCTGCAGAGGCCCGACAACGTGCCGCTGTGAAGTTTGGAGTGAATCCTGATGCCATCACACTCACACAGGGTGAGAGTTCACACCAGTCACACTTCTGTTTCAATGATTAATACTCATAATCTACACTACTGTTCAAATATTTAGGGTTGGTGGTAATATCTGCTGGAAAGCCACTCTCTCGTGAACACTCGTATGACAGTTAGCGGAGATAAGTTAGAGATTACGGTTTATGACGTTTTAAATATGGATATTTTTCTAACACAAATGCATCGATTCACTTCAGAAAACCTTTTTTAAACCCCCGGAGCCATGTGGAGCACATTTTAAGATGGATGGGCACACTTTTTTTTGTGCTTCAAAATCTTGACCAGCATTCACTGCCATTATAAAGCTTGGAGGAGCCAGGACATTCTTAAATATAACTTCAATTGCATTTGTCTGAAAGAAAAAAGGGTTGGTAAATCATGGAGTAATTTCCATTTTTGGGTGAACTTTCCCTTTAATTCCTGTGATGAAAAGCTGAATTATCAGCATCATTACTCCAGTCTTCAGTGCCACATGATCCTTCAGAAATCAGTCTAATATGCCGATTTTCTGCTCAAGAAACATTTATTATTATTAGGGGTTCAAGCGCGTAACGCTGAAACCCTATTGTAAATGTTAGAATGGTCACAGATGAGCGATTTTCATGTAAAACTGATCGTGCAGATCAAACCGTAAGTCGTAGAGACTTGAAACTTGGAGGGATGGTAGTACTCACACCGCCTACAACGTGACCGAGGCTTGCCCCAATCGGCCTGAGGGGGGCGCAACAGCGATCGAAAGTATAAAATCGCTCATAACTCCTAAACCGTCAGTCGCAGGCTCAAGGGTCTTTGATCATTGCAATCCTTGGCTCATACGGGTATTTTTGGGTATTTCACATTTTTTGAAAAACCTACTTTTGCGAACTAGTCCTAGGTTTTTCGCCTGATCGGAACCAAACCAGTGCAGAAAGAGTCTCTGGAGAGTGAATATCAATAATTATCAAAATAAGTTAAACTTTCGCTTACCGTTGCGAAGGGACGCCAAAACGTCAAAGGGGGCAGGGCCACATTTAGTAAAATGCCTATAACTCCTGAACAGAATGAGATATTTTTGCCAAACTTGGAACACTTATGTAAGAGCTCAAACTGAGGTCACAGGGGAAAAAATCGTGGAGATTGGCCACTTGGTGGCGATTATAAGAGAAAAAAAAACATTAAAATGGCTATAACTAGGCAACCATTTTTCTTATCAACATGAAAATCGCTGTGCACGGTCTTGGTCCAAAGTGCCACAAGTGTCTATGGGGGCATTTGCGTATCTCAAAAAAACATGGCCGCCATTGGCCGATGAAGTTTGAGCACCTATTAGACAAGGTTAACGGAGGCCGATCTGAACGAAATTCAGTGGGCCTGTTTGACTCACGGCCCCAAAGGTCTGTGAGAAATTTGAAAGAAATCGGCCACTGGGGGGGTGGTATCGCTTTTTTTAAGGGCATAAACAATTGTACATTGCGCGGTTTTCCGCACATGCACACAATATTTTACCCTTTGGGAAGCTATAACGGGGTCCTTTAGAAAAGGGGCCTGTCCAAATATACCCAAAAGCCTACAAAGCCTAAACAAAAAACTTCACAAAACCCAGTGAGCACATGCGACAGGTGATTCTAAACAAGCATGCAAAGTTTTAGGGAGATCGGACCACAGCTGGCGCTATAACAGTCATAAACGTTATAAAAATATAATATTTCTATGGTAAATTGCCTGGATTTGCCAAAAATGTTTTTTAAATAATTGATTTAGGTGGTTACACGCTTGCTAAATAATATGAAATGTATTTTTCCTTATGTGCTTAAATGCCCAAAGTGCTTGAACCCCGGTAATCGCTGCTTGCAGCTATATTTATTATTATTATTATCAATGTGGAAAACAGTTTTGTTGATTAATACCTTTGTGAAATCTGTGATACTGTACAGTCTTGAAATGATAAAAGTCTTTACTGTCACTTTTGTTCAATTTAATGCATCCTTGCTAAATAAAATGTCTTTCCACAAAAAAATTGTACTGATTGCAAAATCTTTTAAACAGTAGTGTATAATTTTAAGATATTTTCACGAAGGTGAATGTTGGCCAGTGACTGTCACCAAAATTACCATAAATGTACCTTAAACGCTGTCCATATGACTCATGCTTTATACAGACCTTTGACAGTTTTGTGTGTAAAAATCTTTGTGTGCAGCTAATAATGACTCCTAACAGATATGCACTTATTCAAAATCAAGTCACATGAATGAGATTTGAGAGTGTTCAGTGAATAACTACTTAAACGTTGGTTGGTTCTTCACACAAAGCTGTTATATGCTTTCAGAATGTATAGAATATATATACTTTATTGACCCGTTTTAGGGAAATTTGCTTTGGATTTCAAATGACACGGCCAGTAATCAGCATTAGACTCATGTAAACACATCACATAGTTCAACATACAAAAATGAAAATTAATCCAAATATACAACCTACTACATACCAATGTCTCAAAAAGTTAAGAATTCTCTGTTTAATAAAGAAGACGACGTGAAATATAATAATTTGGGCTGCTCTATGGCACTTTTTTGTCGTTTTGTCATAGCCCCCCATTATTAACTATTTATTATTAATAAGAAGAAGAAGAATAAAACAGATTTTAGCAAGTGATGTAGTTCAATAATGCAGGCTGTTCACGGCGTTACACTGAATTCTGACTTTTTTAAATGTTTGTTTCAGACCCAGATGTGCTTGTGTCCAAATATACCCAAAAGCCTACAAAGCCTAAACAAAAA
This sequence comes from Sinocyclocheilus grahami, assembly GCF_001515645.1. Taxonomy (NCBI): domain Eukaryota; kingdom Metazoa; phylum Chordata; class Actinopteri; order Cypriniformes; family Cyprinidae; genus Sinocyclocheilus; species Sinocyclocheilus grahami. The sequence continues at coordinate 3,143,321 of NW_015505237.1, forward strand.
ACTTCACAAAACCCAGTGAGCACATGCGACAGGTGATTCTAAACAAGCATGCAAAGTTTTAGGGAGATCGGACCACAGCTGGCGCTATAACAGTCATAAACGTTATAAAAATATAATATTTCTATGGTAAATTGCCTGGATTTGCCAAAAATGTTTTTTAAATAATTGATTTAGGTGGTTACACGCTTGCTAAATAATATGAAATGTATTTTTCCTTATGTGCTTAAATGCCCAAAGTGCTTGAACCCCGGTAATCGCTGCTTGCAGCTATATTTATTATTATTATTATCAATGTGGAAAACAGTTTTGTTGATTAATACCTTTGTGAAATCTGTGATACTGTACAGTCTTGAAATGATAAAAGTCTTTACTGTCACTTTTGTTCAATTTAATGCATCCTTGCTAAATAAAATGTCTTTCCACAAAAAAATTGTACTGATTGCAAAATCTTTTAAACAGTAGTGTATAATTTTAAGATATTTTCACGAAGGTGAATGTTGGCCAGTGACTGTCACCAAAATTACCATAAATGTACCTTAAACGCTGTCCATATGACTCATGCTTTATACAGACCTTTGACAGTTTTGTGTGTAAAAATCTTTGTGTGCAGCTAATAATGACTCCTAACAGATATGCACTTATTCAAAATCAAGTCACATGAATGAGATTTGAGAGTGTTCAGTGAATAACTACTTAAACGTTGGTTGGTTCTTCACACAAAGCTGTTATATGCTTTCAGAATGTATAGAATATATATACTTTATTGACCCGTTTTAGGGAAATTTGCTTTGGATTTCAAATGACACGGCCAGTAATCAGCATTAGACTCATGTAAACACATCACATAGTTCAACATACAAAAATGAAAATTAATCCAAATATACAACCTACTACATACCAATGTCTCAAAAAGTTAAGAATTCTCTGTTTAATAAAGAAGACGACGTGAAATATAATAATTTGGGCTGCTCTATGGCACTTTTTTGTCGTTTTGTCATAGCCCCCCATTATTAACTATTTATTATTAATAAGAAGAAGAAGAATAAAACAGATTTTAGCAAGTGATGTAGTTCAATAATGCAGGCTGTTCACGGCGTTACACTGAATTCTGACTTTTTTAAATGTTTGTTTCAGACCCAGATGTGCTTGATACTTGGTTCTCTTCTGGTCTCTTCCCGTTCGCAATGCTCGGCTGGCCTCAGCAGGTTCTTCATTTTTAAAGTCCATTTTTCTTTCAACATCATGAACTCATGAAAGAAACCAGACAAAAAAAGCACTGAAGAAAGTCTAGTGTATTGACATATTGAATGAACCTGCTTTGATCTCACTCTCTATCCTCAGACAGAAAACTTGAAACAGTTCTACCCCAATTCCGTTCTGGAAACAGGAAGTGACCTCATCTTCTTTTGGGTGGCCAGGATGGTGATCCTGGGCAGAGAGTTGACAGGCCAGCTGCCCTTTAAACAGGTTGGGTCGATGGCTTATTGCTGAGCTCATAACTCTAAATGCCATATCGTAAGGTTGGCAGGAACTGAAAATTTCTATTGCGGTGTGCGTCATATACCAAAAGTATCCAAAATGTCACTGAGAAATGTTACCGTCTGTTTTGCCATCAAAATGTCTCTGTTTGGTCCAGCTCTGACTCTTTTATTGCTCTTTCTCTCTCTGCTCTGTCACTGTGTCAAACAGGTGCTCTTTCACTCTCTGGTGAGAGATAAATATGGGCGGAAGATGAGTAAATCTTTAGGAAACGTCATTGACCCTCTTGATGTCATCTCAGGGGTTTCTTTGGAGGTACAGACACACACGCACTCTCGGCCTTCAGACCTGTTCCAACCAAGTACAAAACATGAAGATGCCATGAAATTGATGTGGTTTTGACATATTTAGGGCCTGAGCACCAATGGAATGAGGGCCCTCTTGGGTTTTGCTCTGTTTATTTTACTGTAGAAACTAAATATTGGGGTGGGGCCAATCAAAGAGTTTGTCTTCATTTTTAATAGCCAATAGCCTTTAGTTTATGTCACAGCAGTGACCATAATTTGCTACTTGATATTGCTAGTCAAATGCAGGTGGTGTTAGTGGGGGTGGATTCTCACATTTGATTGGACAAAAATCGAAGCGATGAGTCATCAGTATATTTGGTCCGTGTTTTAAAGCTAATAGTGGTGAAGCCCAATACATATAGTTATACATATACATTAGAGATAATTTTAATTGATCAGTAATTGTTGACATTGAATATTTAATTGTGCACACTCTATACTTTTACATTGATCTTACATTTGCCGTCATCTTACACTCAAAGCTAATCTTTACAAATACTTAAATACTTTACTTAATACTTAATACTTTCTTTAAAATCTTTCATATAAATGCAAAGCTAAGAATTTATATAGATTTTCATATTGTATATAAAGTTGTGATTCTTAATTTCATTTGTAGCAAACAAATTATTTTAGTCTTTAGTTGTTGTTGTTGTTTTTTTTAAAGAAAAAATTGTATACAATTTACTATTTTGATATTATATTGAAAATAATTATTGATTTGACATATTCACCAGAATTTAATATTAGTACATTGCTAATTAACACACATGGACTCAAAGCCTCAAAACTCCCATTTAACAGAGAAATCTTTTATTTTTTGAACGGATTTTGTGGACCAGTTTTGTTATTATTAACTAAAACTATTAAAACTCATTTTTGTTAATTAAAATAAAGCTGAAATGAAAATAAAATATAAATATTTAATGAAAACATAAAAAGAATTAGAAATGTTGCCTTGGCAACTTAAAATAAGTTTTAAAATGAAGTACTACAATGACTAAAAATTTTATTAAATTAAATGCTAAATAGAAATATGAAAATCATAATCACAAAATAGCATAATAAAATTACAAAAACTTTAAAATTAAAATAGAAACTGATAGTTTAAAAATAAAATGCAATTCAAAATATTAATAAATACTACACAAGTGTATATCAAATAACACTGGAATATATTTGGGGAAAAGGTTTTTTATACACTTCTGTAGTTTGACACCATTAAGTCAAAAGTCAAAGTTTATTTATAAAGCACTTTTTTTAAAACAACAAGTGTTTATCAAAGTGCTGTACACACATAAGAGAATAAAAATGTCAGTGATTACAAAGTCAACAACACAAAAAAAGACAATAAGACGCCATAAAACAATAGAAGAAAGCAGCTGTCATGTAGCGTCAAATGCCAGACTATAAAAATGAGTTTTTAGGCTAGATTTAAAAACAGCAAGTGTTTGAGCCTGTCTAATGTAGAGGGGCAAGCTATTCCTGCTCTTCAACTTTACCTGTGGGACAACTAAAAGCAAATGGTCAGCAGACCTAAGTGCTCTTAGCGGAGCATACAGCTTAATCAAGTCGAACAGATATTTAGGTGCTAAACCATTAAGAGATTTAAAAACAAATACCAACATCTTAAACTGAATCCTAAAATGGACAGGTAACCAGTGAAGAGAGGCAAGAAACGGGGGTGATGTGTTCCCGCTTTCGTGTACCCATCAGCAATCGAGCTGCCGCATTCTGGACCATCTGCAGTCTGGAGAGAGAGGCCTGACTAATACCTATATAGAGGTCATTACAATAATCCAGACGAGTTGAAATAAAAATATGGACGATTCTTTGAAAGTCTTTAGTAGACAGGAAAGATTTCACCTTGGACTTAGACTAACATTAGACTTGACATTAGAGGTTTCAAAACTTTGTCCTTTCTATGCCTGTTCATTTTTTTTTTTTACTCCATGCCCTTTTTAGTTCCTATGAATACTAAATCCTCAGTATATTAATAAAAGAAATAATTCAGACATATTAATGAATATAACAAGACTTTGTACAGCTGGCGATGAACATCTATCAGTCAGACGTCTTTATCCAGGCCTCAGAGCAGAACGGACCCCACTCGCTCTGAAAGCACAGCCGATCCGTGGTGCAATCTGAATATATGAAACGGCTAATCTTCTAATCGCCACTTTGTCACGATGACTTCATCTTCTCGTCAGTCACATTCCGGTTTCATCTCTCTAGAGACTTCAAGGGAAAGTCAGAGAAGGAAACTTGGATCCGAGGGAAAGCGTTGTTGCCATGGAAGCTCAGGTCAGTACGAGGTTCGCTTCATTCCAGTGATCCAGTCGTTCCCGAATGAACAAGTTCACCTCATTTCCTGTGTCCTCTCTGCAGAAGAAAGATTTCCCTAAAGGGATTCCTGAGTGCGGGACAGACGCTTTGAGGTTCGCACTCTGCTCTTATAAAGCCCAGGGTAAGTCGCCCTCATTACAGAGTGCCGTAATCAAACCTTACCTTCAGCTTTACCCAGACTTCCTCACTCCCTCTGCTGACGTTTTGTTCGAACCCTGTCTCAGGAGAGGACACCAGCCTGTCTGTGTCTCATGTGCTGAGCTGCAGACATTTCTGTAATAAGATGTGGCAGACAGTGCGCTTCACCCTCGCCACGCTGCATGATGCAAGTTTACCTACGTCATTAGCAGAGGTAGGGCAGCCAATATATCTTCATCAAATCAATAAAACTACCCAGACGAATGCTGCTCGCTGGGTGATAGCCTACAGTGTGAGAGCTGATCTGCATGATGCCGACATGATTTCATGATCTTCCCCCATAGTTCTGCATCTGAGTTGAAATGAAGTACACACTTCATCTTGTGCTGTATTTTGTCCCGCATTGGCACTATGCTATTTCACGTTCGCTTTTGTTTGGTGTAATGAGACTAAATCATAAAAGAAGGGGAAGAGTGCCAGTGCAAATGACTTGTAGGAGCAAATGGCAGAAAATCAATTTGAAGGGTGAAGTCTCAGTTCTTCGCTGAGATTATTCCCGTCAGTTGATAACTGTGTTTGCTCCACAGTGTGCTTGTGTCAGTTACTAGATATACTGGCAGCCTGCTTCAAATATTTTTTAAGAGAATATTGAGGAAGGAAAGTAATGGAAAGGCAAGGAAAAGTAAAATGTATATATTTTTTAAATGAGAAGTAATTATGTATTTTTAAATATAAAATGTTTTATGAAATAATTCTTTAATTTCAGCAGTTTGCCTTATTTGTTGTGATTTGTATTTTTATGTACACACTGTCATTCAAAGGTTTGGGGTTTAAAGAAATTAATATTTAGCACGGCCACTTTCAATGGATCAAAAGTGACAGTAAATACATTTATGATGTTACAAAATATTTCGTTTTCAAATAAATGCTGTTCTTTTGAACTTTCTATTCATTAAAGAATCCTAAAAAACTGTTTTCACAAAAACAGCACAACATTAATAATAACAATAATAATGTTTTTGTTTCTTGAGCAGCAAATCAGCATATTAGAGTGATTTCTGAAGGATTATGTGACACTGAAGACTGGAGTAATGATGCTGAAAATTCAGCTTTGCATCACAGAAATAAATAATATTTTAAAATATAGTCAAATGGAAAATCATTATTTTAAACTGTAATATTATTTCACGATATTACTGGTTTTACTGTTATCAAATGTTTAGACAAACTGTATAATAACTATTTGTCACATTGCTCTCTAAACAGAAGCATTTAAAAAACACATAACAAACTAATATTTATTTTAAGAACCTGGGTTGCCAGATCTGTGTAAGAAAACTAGCTCAGTTGCCGGGCAAAACTTTTCCGTATTTATTTTTTGCAGGTGTTTTACCAGTATTTTGAATTTTACACTTCATCGCATTGTGTTTTAGAGTTAATAGAAATGTCCGTTAAATTAATGGATAATGTCATGTAATGAGCTACCAACCAGTACTTTTTCTGTTATTTTACGGATTTATTTTTTACAGTGTATCCCAAATATCAAAATATGCCTCTCACTCATACCTAAAATACGTAGTTTACACAGTCTCTGTAATGCGTTATTATACACACTTTTAAGTCTCGTTTCACAAAGAAACTCACAGAAGCTCAAAGGCTTCCTACCAGTACCGCTTCTTCACAAAAATCTCCTTACTCTGTCTAGAACAGTTTTTTTTCATTGGAAGAATATAAAATGGGTAAAATGTTTCAAATAAAAAAATTACAGTCAGATATAGTGTATGCACTATATCATACCTTAAACCTGTGTGGAAAATGTCAACCTTACGAGAACAGTTTAAAAATAGCCCAGTTCAGTGGTTAAAACTGTGGACTTGGCAACCCTGCTCAGAACAGATGTTTGATGGGAGCCATTTGCGTTATTATAAATCTGTGTACCATCAGAATGATTTTGAAACTGATATTTCAAGGTAAAAAAAAACTTGCATACAGTTGCTTTAATGTATTTCTGACTTTGTCTCTTAGACCTATCCTCTATCCAGCATGGACAGGTGGATCTGTTGGCGTCTGCACAGCACGGTTCAGCAGTGTGAGAGGGGTTTCGAGAGCTACGAGCTCCACACGGTCACGTCTGCACTGCACTCTTTCTGGCTCCACGGTCTGTGTGACGTCTACCTGGTGAGTATGATCTGTCATTGTTTCGCAACATTTGTGCAACAGACATGAATGATACTTTGAATTGTGCAGCTTGTTAAGGGCTTTGCAATTATTTTCTAAGCAATCCGGCTGGATTTTGCCTACCAGACAATAAAACGTAAAAAAAAAAGTCCATACACATAAACGTCTCGGGTCATATCTTCACTATAAAAACAGATTTTTCAAAGTTGTAAACAAAAACAGATTATTGGAATATGTTTTATTTATTTTTTACTTAAAGTATTACTTGCCATTTGCGTTGTAATTAAATTTGAAAGTTACTAACAAGTAAAAGTAAAAAATCTACAACAAATGTTTAGCGACTTGGGCAGGTAAGAAACCACCTAGCCCTAACAACCACCCAGAACACCTTAGCAACCACACAGAAGACCCTGGAAACCAATATTTCCTTTTAGTGCAGTTATTACAGTAGCACATCATGTATATAGTAGTTGAAATCTTTCATCATGTGACGTGTAATAGTTGTGTTGTTGTAGTGTGGGCGGTGTGTGCACCGGATCAGGCTGAGACTCTTCTGCGCTTCAGATCAGCTGTCTGCACGCTGGGCCGGACCTCAGCGCTTCATCTACACTGTCCAGAGGCAGGCTTCACCGACTCTCCTCCTCCACCTAAGGCCAGTGCTGTAGGGGTGGTGGATCACTCCATCTGCTTACATCTCAGCGTTCAGGTAATGCGGAGTAAGATTCTCCTTTCTTCAGAAACGATGTGTCTATATATATATATATATAGACTGCTGATGGCTCTTTCTCTCCGTCAACCTTCAGAATGGTATTAATGCTGACAAACAGAGAGCTCTCCTCTCTCAGCGCAGAGAAAAGCTGGCCTTCAAACTCAAACAAGCCCTCGCTCGCACCCAGACGCCCAACTATGCAGAAAAAGTACCCAATAGAGTCAGACAAGAGACAGAGAACAAGGTGAGCACAGAGGAGAATGGGCAGCTCTACTTCACTAAAACTGTAAATATCATATTTCACCCAAAATTAAATAATATTCGATTGGAAAATATATTTTGAGTGAAGAAAATGAAGCCTATTTTAGGACTTAAGTGTTTTCTTTTTTGCATGGTTACTCCATTTCCTCCCCCAAATTGTGATGCCAAAAAAAAAAATATATATATATATACATTGGGTACGGAAAGTATTCAGACCCCCTTAAATTTTTCACTCTTTTTATATTGCAGCCATTTGCTAAAATCATTTAAGTTACATTTTTTCCTCATTAATGTACACACAGCACCCCATATTGACAGAAAAACACAGAATTGTTGACATTTTTGCAGATTTATTAAAAAAGAAACACTGAAATATCACATGGTCCTAAGTATTCTGGTATTGCTCAGTATTTAGTAGAAGCACCCTTTTGATCTAATACAGCCATGAGTCTTTTTGGGAAAGATGCAACAAGTTTTTCACACCTGGATTTGGGGATCCTCTGCCATTCCTCCTTGCAGATCCTCTCCTGTTCTGTCAGGTTGGATGGTAAACGTTGGCATGTGATATTTCAGTTTTTCTTTTTTAATAAATCTGCAAAAATGTCAACAATTCTGTGTTTTTCTGTCAATATGGGGTGCTGTGTGTACATTAATGAGGAAAAAAATTTAACTTAAATGATTTTAGCAAATGGCTGCAATATAACAAAGAGTGAAAAATTTAAGGGGGTCTGAATACTTTCCGTACCCACTGTATATGATGAATTCCTCCACTAATGAGAATATATATTGCATTGCACTAATGACAATTTTGAAGAAATGTGTGTTTAATGATGGTGATACAGTATAACAGAGATAACATGATAACAGTAATTTCACAATGCATTGAGCCCAAAAATAGGCTTCTTTTGTTTTTTTGATTGTTATGTGAAATATAAACTGAACATTTCTTTGTGAGATTCACCCTCCGAGCCATGAGAAAGAAATTTGAAAACCAGATTTACATACTAGCGAGTCTCCCATATTTCCATGTTACTCAGAATGCATTAAGCGTGCTTGCATGCCTCATTGCACAATGTTTTCATACGCTGTTATAAGTCAATTTTCAATAGAAAACCTCATTATTTATTTTGTGTTATTAAAGTTGAACTGCAGATTATCCACATGTACTTGCGTGGATTGAAATGTTTATGAATGCACTGCATATATTCTTCATTCTGTATATCCCATCAGAAAGCTTCATTCTTGTCAATAGAGTGATATATTTCAGCAGCTGAAGGAGCTTGAGTACATGTATTGTGTTCTGAAATAACCAGACTGCAGCTATGGAGCAGGAGCTGAAGAACATCGGGGACCAACTTTTGGCTTTGGAAGAGACACGAGGAAAGAAGTCTAATTGACACACTGATCCAAATATTAAATTCAACCAATAACCACTTTTGGAGAGAAGAGTGAGAAGCAGATTCCCTACTTTGACATCTCTGAAGCAACTGACAGATGACATTTAACTGGTGAAAATGGTGGTAAAACAGTAGTAAAGAAATACCGCCTTTCCCAGGTGTTCACATTATTTTGATACTGATTTGTGCAGTTTGGTTACATAATTGTTTATTACAGTCCTAATGTTGCTACTTTTTAGAGCAATTACACTATCTCAAGCATTTATGAAATATATTGACGTCTTTATCAAAGACAAGCACGTGCCAAAACAGCACACTTCCATGTGTAAACTGTAGATGTCCTCATTGTTGACTGTGTCATGTTTAGTCTCAGCAGGGAGCTCTTCTTCTTCATTCATATCTTCCCCATCAGCTGCATTCTCATGTAGGTCATATTCTGTGTTGTCCTCAATTTCATGATTCCCTCTAATCTGCCATGTTTGTTTCTTTATCATTGGAGTAATGATAATACTAATGATAACCCTGCTGAAAAAAACTATTGTCCATTCAGCATGCTCCTTTTTATGTTTTATTAGTCTTTGCATATACAATCTTGCGTTTTGCTTGTTTAATAAGTCTTGTCTAGTGGACACATTCGATTCCAGGTGTTTTTGATGAAACCGTATGCTTAGAGCATGTGTGCAGGCACAACTGGGAACTGGTTGTGTTTTTGTGTCTTGTTTATTCCTCAGGAAAAAGCACGATGAGACGAGTTTCAAACCCATCAAGGCCTAAATGGTTTCCGTCTTGCTGATTGTAGATTTGTGAGTGAATGCTTAGATGTCTAACAGGGTTAAGTGGAGATTAGTTGGTTTCAGGCAGAAGATTACTGAGGTTATTAATGGCACAGCAGACACCTTTCCTGTGCAAAGCACTTTATTAAGTGGTCTTTTGATGTCTCATCGTCACACACTCTCTGGCTGTTTCATAGTGTCGTTTAACCCTTTAGCGCTGATTGTGTATGAAATGGAAATGTGTTTAAGGTTGAATCAGTGTTGACAGTATGGTCTGTACAGAATGACGAGTAGTCTTATGACCCCGTATTGACTTTTGTGTGCAGCTCTGTGTCTGTCACAAACAATGAATGGACTTTATTGCAAAGTTAATATTTTTTTTCTCCACTAGCTAAACAGTAGTTCTGACTAGTGTGAGAAAGGAAAGCAGGTTGTTTTTAGTGGTAGATTTCCTGTGGAAAGATTTTGCTTCAGTGCTTTCAGATACAAATGGTCAAGTTTTTTTAACCTTGTTTCTTTAGTTTAGCTTAGAGTAGACAGTAAAAGCACATGCTACCACTGTTATAGCTGTCATTTTTAGCAGTAGCCTATATAAAAAAATAAGTCCTACCCAATGATGTCATGAATAGGGTTGGGAACCGAGAACTGGTTCTTATTAGGGCCTTTCGCACCGTGGGAACCTTTTCATAGTACCAGAACTAATTGTGGAACTACCCACTTTTTGGCGTTTTCTCACCGCTGGAACTGGGTGTGATTTTAGTACCGGACTGCCTTTTTTCGAGAACCAAATTAGCTCCTACTCCGGAGCAGGGTCTAACCAGCACACCTGGTACTACCCGTGACGTAAGTAGACATTGATTGGCCAAACGTGTATGAAAACGCCCTCACCC
>NW_015505237.1:3153933-3177464 GCF_001515645.1 Sinocyclocheilus grahami
CGAAATAGACATTGATTGGCCAAGCGTGTATGAAACCGCCCTCACCCGCCATGATTTAAAACGCAGTGTAAACATACTGTAAACATTGTGTCAACTTATTTTGCAAGTATGGAGAACAGCGATAGATAGACGGACACTGAAGTGCAGGCACTTGTAGCAAACGTAGCTCTGCCAGTTGTCGTTGGAGATTCTTAGTCCTCCTTTCCGTTCTTTCAATCGCTTTACGTATACGGCAACATTCCATGTCCATTCTTGTGAAGCCCGCGAGGCACAACAAAAACACAGCTCCGATCACAGCGTCCTCCATCCTCCTGTTGTTAATGTTGTTCTTCTTTGTTTCTGTTGTTGAACAAATGACGTCGCTGTAGACCGGCTTACGTCACTTCTATTAACTGGCAGTGTTGGCTCTTTGCATGGGTATACAGTACTTCCCTCCCCTTTCCTTTCTCCCCCCCTCCCCTTTGGCTCATCTGTTTCTTGCTGATCAGCTCCTTGTGAATATTTGGTGAAGAGACATGGAAACATAGTCTTCTCTGTGTCCAGGTAATGCTTAACAATACCTCTGAACTGCTCCTCACGATCCACTACCAAACAAGCAACTTTTGGGCGTCTTGTTTCACTTTGTGGTTGATGTGTTCTCTGGGCGTCTCTTGCTTTTTTTGTATTTATAATGTTTTACTCTAGTGCGAATTCAACCCTTTAAATGGTACTGGGAAATAGTTTGTGCAAAAGCGTCCCAGTACTTTAGTACTTTACATTTAGTTCTGGAACTAAAGCGGTGCGAAAGGCCCTATTCAGAACCAGTTCTGTTTTTTTAAAAGAACCGGAACCGTGAGCAATTTCTAAGTTTCGGTTCCGAAAAAGGTTCTGGTGCGACACGTGACCAAGCGCTGTGAGCAGCCTTGTGCCGGCGTTTCCGGCCACCCTGCCTCTTTAATTACTGAGCACATTGTTTCCCATGACACGCACTCCACAGACACACCGCGTCTTTAACTGCCAAACACATAGTTTTCCACAACTGTATGCGCACTCGCGTCTTTGATAACTGTGCACGTTGTTTTCATTCATTTTAAATGTTTAAAAATGTGGAAACCACTCATTGCATTACACCATCTCCTGATTGCATTATTATTTGTAAAATAGGGGCTTTATGGAGTGTGTGTATACATGGTTATAAGTATAACAGTTAATATTTCATTAATTTAGGGAAATGAACAAGTGTCTTAGCCCTCAAGGGACTATTTGGCCAACCAGCTTATTCCAGCTTGAAAAGCAAAATGTTATTAATAGTGTAAAAAACATCAACTTTGAAGCACATGTGATTGATGGACTAGCATTACTCAACATTACTTACTACCTTCCAGCAACACTACATTCAATGAAGGTAAAATAGTAAAAAAAAAAGTATTTTGCAAGTATGGAGAACAGCGATAGATAGACGGACACTGAAGTGCAGGCACTTGTAGCAAACGTAGCTCTGCCAGTTGTCGTTGGAGATTCTTAGTCCTCCTTTCCGTTCTTTCAATCGCTTTACGTATACGGCGACATTCCATGTCCATTCTTGTGAAGCCCGCGAGACACAACAAAAACACAGCTCCGATCACAGCGTCCTCCATCCTCCTGTTGTTAATGTTGTTCTTCTTTGTTTCTGTTGTTGAACAAATGACGTCGCTGTAGACCGGCTTACGTCACTTCTTAGTACACACTGTCAGTGCGAATTCAACCCTTTAAATGGTACTGGGAAATAGTTTGTGCAAAAGCGTCCCAGTACTTTAGTACTTTACATTTAGTTCTGGAACTAAAGCGGTGCGAAAGGCCCTATTCAGAACCAGTTCTGTTTTTTTAAAAGAACCGGAACCGTGAGCAATTTCTAAGTTTCGGTTCCGAAAAAGGTTCTGGTGCGACACGTGACCAAGCGCTGTGAGCAGCCTTGCAACTGCGTTTCCCGTAAAGGATGTCACAAACTAAATAACAGAAACGCCGCCCTGCCTCTTTAATTACTGAGCACATTGTTTCCCATGACACGCACTCCACAGACACACCGCGTCTTTAACTGCCAAACACATAGTTTTCCACAACTGTATGCGCACTCGCGTCTTTGATAACTGTGCACGTTGTTTTCATTCATTTTAAATGTTTAAAAATGTGGAAACCACTCATTGCATTACACCATCTCCTGATTGCATTATTATTTGTAAAATAGGGGCTTTATGGAGTGTGTGTATACATGGTTATAAGTATAACAGTTAATATTTCATTAATTTAGGGAAATGAACAAGTGTCTTAGCCCTCAAGGGACTATTTGGCCAACCAGCTTATTCCTGCTTGAAAAGCAAAATGTTATTAATAGTGTAAAAAACATCAACTTTGAAGCACATGTGATTGATGGACTAGCATTACTCAACATTACTTACTACCTTCCAGCAACACTACATTCAATGAAGGTAAAATAGTAAAAAAAAAAGTATAATAATAGTTCATTTAAATGGAACCGGAATCGTTAGGCAAAACTGGAACCGGAATCGTTAGGCAAAACTGGAACCGGAATCGTTAGGCAAAACTGGAACCGGAATCGTTAGGCAAAACTGGAACCGGAATCGTTAGGCAAAACTGGAACCGGAATCGTTAGGCAAAACTGGAACCGGAAAATTTCTAACGATACCCAACCCTAGTCATGAATGTAGTTGTCGATTAATTGGATGATATCTGGCCACATTGGACTAACATAATTCTGAAATCTGCATACTGCTCAAAATGAAGTTATGAATGAAATCCCGTCTTTTACACGATGATCCATCCTATCAATCACTAACAGGTTTAGTTTAACTATGCTTAGATTTAGAGAAACCAGGGTGTTTAAACTAATATCAGATAAATGAAAATTCAATAAATACGTTTTTGTCAGTTCCATTGTTAACATTACTTAATATAATATAATGTAATGTAATAATATTTTAATTGTAAAGTAACAACTATAGACTTTAATTTAATAATTTAAAAATTATGTTGTGTAAAATAAATGCTAATATCTGTCATTTTGTGTACATTTCATATGCTATCTTAAAATTGTATTATATCTATGTGCATGTTCACTACTGTTCAGAAATGCTGGGTCATTTTTTTTAAAGTAATACTTTTATTCAGCAAGGATGCATTAATTTGATAAAAAATTACAGTAAAGACATTGTTGCAAAATATGATTATTATCTATTTCAGCTAAATGCTGTTCTATCAAACTTTCATCAAAGAATCCTGAAAAAATCTCAGTTTTCATGAAAATTCTAAGCAGCACAAGCATTTTGAACATTGATAATAACAAGAAATATTTGAGCAGCAAATCAGCATATGTGACCCTGGAGCACAAAACCAGTCTTAAGTAGCATCTTAAGTTATATTTGTAGCAATAGCCAACAAGACATTGTATGGGTCAAAATTACAGATTTTTCTTTTATGACAAAAATTATTAGGATATATTAAGTAAAGATCATGTTTCATGAAGATATTTTGTACATTTCCTACGTAAATATATCAAAACTTAATTTTTGATTAGTAATATGCATTGCTAAGAACTTCGTTGGGACAAGTTTAAAGACGATTTTCTCAATATTTAGTTTTTTTTTTGCACCCTCAGATTCCAGATTTTCAAATAGTTGAATCTCGGCCAAATATTGTCCTATCCTTACAAATCATACATCAATGGAAAGCTTATTTGTTCAGCTTGCAGGAGATGTATACATCTCAATTGCTAAAAATTGTCCCTTATGACTGGTTTTGTGGTCCAGGGTCACATATTAGAATGATTTCTGAAGGATCATGTGACACCGAAACATGGAGTAATGATGCTGAAAATTCAGCTTTGCATCTCAAGAATAAATTACATTTTAAAATATATTAAAATATAAAACAGCTATTTTGAATTCTAATATTTCACAATATTACTGATTTTACTGTATTTTTAGTCAAATAAATGCAGCCTTGGTGCACATAAGAGACAAATAAAAATTTAAATGATACCAACCCCAGCAATCAGTCATTCTGCTTTTTACATGCTGGTATGAGTACTGTCCAGTAAAAAACCCATAACAGTTGTCCGCTAGTAGAAATTACAGTTAGTAATTAAATTATTAGACTCCATGTGACCTTGGCAACTAGAATTTCCTCTCATGGATCAATACTGTCAGTCTGTCTGTCTTTCTCAATGTCAGCAGCAGCGTAGGATGTTTGCTGTTACACAACGTTTGCACTAACGCCACTAAATGCTGGAGTCCACCTGGATAATGTTGTTTTTCTTGCGCGAATAGTGCTTGCATAATTCTCCCTATCCTTCATGAGTGCCATGGGTTTTGTGTCTAATGAAAAAGTGCTTACTCGAAGAATATTTATGACCTCGTAAATCCACACAGGAACCACTGGGCAATGCCACGTTTCTGTTTTAGGGAGGATGGCTGTTCAGTTCTGCCGGACTGTCAGCGCGCTAAGACTCTTCTTTTATCAGTGACAGACTTCTGTTCATTGGCCACACCACATGGTAACATAAAACCACACTTGGCACTATACTGCAACTGACATCATGAGACCGAATCTTTCTGAATTTCACTCTTGGGAATTGTAGGCCTCTTTTAGAAGGAAATTCCTGTCTGGTATACAAACTATGTTGGTCTGGCCCACTTAGAAAAAATAGGCTGGCTCTTGTTAGTAGCCTGCCCCTGCCATCCAAAGACATGTGGGGTCATAAAACGCATCAGCTAATTGGGATCCAGAACTGATATCTTAGCTGTGATTTTTGGTTCAGCTCATCCAACTGTTAAAAAAAAAAAATCACCATTGACTGTCACGGTAATTATAGAGTACTCTTTTGCAATGATGGCGCATGGGGGTGTTAACCAGGTCCACATATGGTGGTTGCTCAGTAGGGCACGGCTCGGCTCAGTTTGTGATTCCACTGCAGTTTAGTACCGCTTTAGAGTGGGCGGGATTATTGACATGTCGTTATAGTTGCGCTGCCTCTATTGCCACGACTCCTGAAAAATGTTTTCATTCCGTGTCGCCCCATCAAGCTCTCGCTGGATCCGCTCCTCTGCTATCAATGAGAGGAACGTATGTACTTCCTCAACAGACCACGAAACAGCCAGTTTTTGGTTGTTAAAAAAAAGGTGCGCTCGTTCAAAACAGTTGCGTTCGATCCTTCGCTGGCTGTGCTGATTTAAATCTAGCGGTTCTGTTGTTTCTCTGTTAGTGCTGTGTTCGATACATCGATCCGATGATGAATAGAGCATAATATATAGGCTACAACAAGGTTTAATCTGGCTGCAGAGGAACACAACCGGGGTTGCCTGATATAAAGAGACGTAATCCCCAAAACAGAGCTTCACACTTGTGCAATACGGAAATATCTGCTAAGTGTGCTACTTATCTTTGTCAACCTGGCAACCATGTGAACGCGCTCTCTCTCCACTGTGGATAAACGCGCTTGCTTTCTGAAAACACTGGTTAGCTTGCAGTTTAGCGATCTCCACTTTAATATTCTATTCTCAGAAAAGTATAATTCATCAAGTGTTCATTTATGAGAGAGAGAGCGGTGTATGTATGAATTACCACCGTTTTGCCTTGTTTCTCTATTAACAGTGAAGCTATGGCTTTAATTCCTTTAGAAACAATGATGTTTCCAGCTCGCGCATTAGTTTAGAACTCTTCTAATTTTTTGTTTTTTAAATGTAGAGAGTGTGTTCATTTGTGCAATGATACCCTACCAGCAATGTAAATATGATTTTTTTTTATATATTAGAATGAGTACATTACAATATAAATTTATTAGAACGAGTACATTATTATTTATGGGCATAAAAACAAGATGCAAACAATCAGAATATTGTACCTGGTGGGGAGTGCCCCAATGTAAACATGAAACATATGCCATTACCTATATTGTACTGTGGTACAGTTATGGATATGGATGTGGTACTTCATAATGCAGAGGTCAGCAGCCTGCTCTGCCAATAGTTAGGAATGGCACTATAGTAAGCAGTGTTTAATAAACAGCTGTTTTACTAAACTCTTCTGAGGTGAAATTCAATGCAGTCCCGTATTGTGATACGTATCGTATCGTTGCCTCTGTATCGTGATGCGTATCGTATCGTGACTTTGCTGGTGATACACAGCCCTAGTCTCTGTGTCGTAAGTTCAGTGACGCAGGTAGTGACGATTCTCTCCGGCCAATCAGTGATCAGCAGAGTTTACACGTCACGTTTTGGTAACGGTATGGTTCACTTGGAACCTCAACCGAGGTGGTACTGAAAAAAGTAACAGGTAATGTACCCAGTGAAAAAAACAAACAAAAGTTAACCGTACCGTGCCGTACCATGCAGTGGAAAAGCGGTAATTGTGAGAGTGCCATATCTCAAAGGAAGCCACATTTTTCCTCTTTTATAATTCATAGAGAGGAATTTTGATAAGAGCTTGTCTCTCACTCAGAGGGAATATTTTCATTTGAACATTTCTGAACCTTTCCTTTGAAATTCTCACAGGTGAACTGATTACAAAGTCTAATATGCACCAAAAAACCCATGTATAGGACAGCGGTAAAGCTTCAGTCTTCTTGTTGTGAGTTCTCTAAAGAAAGGGATCAAGGTCCTTGTTTAACTTTGCTATTCAGGCAAACATGTTTTTTGCATACTCATTACTATGTTCTGTGATGGATTTGATGGCTGTCGTTGCAGTGCTATAAAGGTAATTACATTTTTTTTGTTTAAAACCTCTGGTGTGCTCAAGAGAAAATAGTTACCTTCAAAAGTATGAGTCATTGACAAGTAACAGTGTCCATGAACACGTCATAGACAAATCTTTTCAAAATCTAATTGAAAACCAGCTCTTAGAAGTCAACTCCTTGTATGTCAGTTTTAAGTGGTTTTGAAATTTTTTTTAAATTGTATTTAATTTTTAAAAATTTAAACAAAAATGTATTTGAATGATTGTGGATTGAAAAGTAATCATATATTCTAGGGATGTGCATCTCATGACCGATACGATACGCATCTCGATGCATAGCCAACGATACGATACATATGAAGCAACTACCGATGCGATACGATTCACCCCTGTTACGATGCAGTGCGATCCGATTTCGATTCGATTCAACACAGTGCGATTCGATGCAATGGAGAAAATATGATCACTTTTAATGCCTCAAGGCCTGTTTCATAAAACAAGTTAACCAAATAAGCCAGGCTTATTTCAGTTAGTCTGACTCATTGTCAAATGATTTGGTTCCATAAAGCAAATTTAACATAGGCCTAGATCAAGCTTAGTCACTGTGGCAACTTATGCTGGGAAACTGACCTGGTCTAAAGCAGGCTAACTGTCAGGCTAAGCTAAGCTCCTCTACTGACCAATAGGAACATAATGATATTACCACTGTCTCGCATACTATTATTTGACTTTTTGTTTTTTTCACAGTTTCTAGCCATGCAGCCTTTCTCTCTGGTTTTAGTACATCTGTACCTTTTATAGTTTGCAGAACAGATAGCAGAACATTAGAACATTCAAATCTAAAATTGCTCTTTAAAGCATTAAAATAACTAAATTAAAAGTTAAAATCACTTGATTAAAAATGAAAATAAATAATAAAGAAAATGACTACATTTTAACTGCTATAAGAAACACATGAACTCATTTGAGCTTAGTAATTAATACTGTAGCCTATAGCTTACATTTGATTCACCTATTACAATAGTCCACTTACAGTTACTGCTATCATAAAAATACACTTTATATGTGGGTTTAAAATTCTACAAAAGACACATTTAATGTCCAAAAACAATTTACAGATGAAAAATATACCTGTGACATGTCAGTTATGCACTGAGGAAAACACGTCTCAAGTGCATTAAACAGCACAGATATATTCGCTGTAGGGCTGGACGATATGGCCTAAATTTATATCACGATATATTTATTAATTTCGGTCGATACGATATAATTCCGATATCGATATGAACACTTATTTAAAAAAAGCCTCGTAAAAACTGCCAAGAACGCCCACAACAAATGTCTGTGCATACAAACTTATGAAAAATGAATTTGACGAAAAACAAAAAAACATTAAAAATCGTACTGTCCAAAAACTTTGACTGGTAGTGTAGGCTGATTATTCTTATAGATTGAAACAAATGTGCTTTAGCCAGTATAAAGGGTATGAAAGGTGCTCTGAGTTTCTGCAGAAAAAAAAAATAAAGAGCTACAACAAAAACATGTTGCTGGAGACGGGCTTATTGAAAATTGAAAAACTGATTATCTGCCAGCAGGAGGTGCATTGAGAGCGGTAGAACTTGCGGTTTCTCCAGTAATGGTGGTAAACAAAGCAGCTCCGCTCATGAACGCTACTTTATCAGATCAAATGAAAATGCCATCGAAACTTTTCTGAAGACAGTCGGTTCCCTTCAGAGATACATTCATATAAAACACCCGCGCCGTGTGTTATGATTTTGAAACGTGCAGTGCTCATGTTTATTCAACGAAGTCAAACGCCACAAATAAATCAATGTATGGGAAACACTGGTAATGTATATCGAAATATCGGAAATGTGTTTAAAAATCATATCACTGTTATTGAAAAAAATTATATCGCGATACATATTGATATTGAATTATTGTCCAGCCCTAATTCGCTGTTTGCTATGGTGGATCGTTTCGATCCATGATCGACATTGAGGTCTGCTTAAGAATAAGCGTGCACAAATTAGTGCGATTGTGTGAATTTAATTAGTCGTTAATGGAACCGCTTTAGCCCCAATTGATTTGTTAGGTTATTTCAAGTCAGGTTTTGGACTTTAATCCCAGTTTTTCCTCGGGTCTCCGTGGTGTTGATGCGTCATATTCACGCAGCAGCAGCGGTGATTTAGAGTTTAGAGTTAAGCAGTTTAGAGAGGAGAAATCAATCTACATATAAAATATTGGTCACTTTCTTAATAACAAGTATAGCGCATCCACTAGTAATTATATATAAATGAATCGGTTTTTACCAATGCAAATATGTTAGAAACGATGTATCGCGATACTAATGCCAACTTGTATCCGATGCACACTTTTTAAACTGATGCATCGCATTAACTTTTTTTATGCCGATGCACCGAGCGAATCGGGGAATCTTCCCATCCCTAATATATTCCTTACACCTGGAATATATGTGAGTGTATACGTTAGTTATTTTTAAAAGGTTTTTAAATATTTTTATATTTTCTTCCCCACATATCCTGAATTTATATCATAAATGCCATGCCACATGACATTTTACAACCTGAACTAACCTTGTCATGTCATAAAAAGGTCAAATTTTTTAATATTTTAAAAGACTCATCAGGGGTCCTTTCCTTTTACATCATTTTCTTTTTTATTATTCTGCATGCTGGTTGCACGAGATTTGTAGGTTGCACCACATGACTTTGATTTGGCGTATGTATATATATATATATATATATATATATACATTATTAGTGTTTTTTCTTCCAAGAATGTAATTTTTCAGGAAAAACTTGAAAAATGTCATGGTTTGTCACAAAATTTCATTGCTTTGAAAGCACCACTTTAAAAAAAAGAAAATATATAAAGCTGTAAAACAGGGGTGTCCAAGGTGGAGTTAAACGCTGCAGAATATAAATGAATCGGTTTTTACCAATGCAAATATGTTAGAAACGATGTATCGCGATACTAATGCCAACTTGTATCCGATGCACACTTTTTAAACTGATGCATCGCATTAACTTTTTTTATGCCGATGCACCGAGCGAATCGGGGAATCTTCCCATCCCTAATATATTCCTTACACCTGGAATATATGTGAGTGTATACGTTAGTTATTTTTAGAAGGTTTTTAAATATTTTTATATTTTCTTCCCCACATATCCTGAATTTATATCATAAATGCCATGCCACATGACATTTTACAACCTGAACTAACCTTGTCATGTCATAAAAAGGTCAAATTTTTTAATATTTTAAAAGACTCATCAGGGGTCCTTTCCTTTTACATCATTTTCTTTTTTATTATTCTGCATGCTGGTTGCACGAGATTTGTAGGTTGCACCACATGACTTTGATTTGGCGTATGTATATATATATATATATATATATATATACATTATTAGTGTTTTTTCTTCCAAGAATGTAATTTTTCAGGAAAAACTTGAAAAATGTCATGGTTTGTCACAAAATTTCATTGCTTTGAAAGCACCACTTTAAAAAAAAGAAAATATATAAAGCTGTAAAACAGGGGTGTCCAAGGTGGAGTTAAACGCTGCAGAACACAGGCCCTCCAGTTTGGACACCCCAGGTCTATCTAGTCGAGGGGTGCCCAAACTCGGTCCTGGAGGGCTGGTGTCGTGCAGAGTTTAGCTCCAACTTGCCTCAACACACCTGCCTTCAAGTTTCTAGTATGCCTATTAAGAGCTTGATTAGCTGGTTCAGGTGTGTTTAATTGAGGTTGGAGCTAAACTCTTCAGGACACCGGCCCTCCAGGACCGAGTTTGGGCACCCCTAATCTAGTCTATTTAGTATAGTTGGTTGTTGGGTTACTAGTCAACCATCTTTACCCATCTCTGGTCTTTGCTGAGGCTAATATTTAAGAGTAATTGTGAAAATAATTCGTGTATTTGTTCGGTGTATTGATTCTGCTAACCATTGTTATCCAGGTTTGCTCCCTCAGTTTAGCACATAGTGGATTAACTGTGATGGTAACATTGGTTAAGCTCTACTGAGCATCACAGTTAAGCACCACAGAGATTTCCTAAGGATCAAACACACATTCTTTTTCTGTACATCGTTATAAAACAGCCAGCTGGCTTAACAAATGTTCACCTAACCATCTTTGAACACATCTAGACCGTCTGGACTTTTTTTGTCCAGAAATAGTTTCTTGTTAATACTCGTTTGTTCTTTGTCTTTAAACCGCTTTTGTTTCATCTTGTAGGTGGCCCCTGACTTTTTCGAGTATTTCCGTGCACTCTACCCCATCTTGCGATCGGATCCGACTCTGCTGTGCATTTCCGCCTGGAACGATAACGGACGGGATGGGCTGGTCGACCCGGGCAAGGCGGACCTCCTTTACCGGACAGATTTCTTTCCCGGCCTCGGTTGGATGCTTTTGAAGGAAGTCTGGGCAGAGCTGGAGCCCAAGTGGCCCAAGGCATTCTGGGACGACTGGATGCGGCACCCAGAGCAGCGTAAGGACCGCTCATGCATTCGTCCCGAGATCTCGAGGACTATAACGTTCGGCCGGAAAGGCGTCAGTTTGGGTCAATTTTTCGACCAGTATCTGCGCTACATAAAACTCAATACTGAATTCGTGCCTTTCACTAATCTGGACTTGTCCTACTTGGTCAGGGAGAAGTACGATGAAACCTTTGAAAAGGAAGTGTATAGCGCCCCCTTGGTGAAGGTGGAGGAACTACAGCAAGGTGGAAGCCTGAAAGGCTCCGGGCCGTTTCGAGTTCAGTACTCTAGCAGAGACAGCTTTAAAGTGCTGGCCCGCAACTTGGGAGTTATGGATGACTTGAAGTCAGGGGTTCCCCGTGCCGGTTACAGGGGCGTAGTCAGCTTTATTTCCCGCGGACGGAAAATGTATCTAGCTCCCCCTGAGGGCTGGACTAAATACGACACCAGCTGGAGCTGAGGAGAATGAGCTTTGGACCACAATAGACCAGAAAGAGAATATCACAACTATTATCACAAGTACAGGAGCAGAGAAACGCCCTCTCAAACCAAAGAAAACAGAGGCAGGGTGTGAAAGGTTGAGGAAAGGTTAATGCCAAGATGCGAGTATAAAATAACTGCTGTTTTGTTATGGAGGAACACCCAGGAATGCTGGGAACAGCACAAAAGTTGGTGCATCGTATTTGCGCAGCAATCATGCAACAAGCTTCCCTCAGAGAAAACAGTTACGCTGCAAACAGCTCCTATGCCGAATCGCTCATTCTGACATGGAGAAAAATTATCTGATTGTTTATTTTTCTGACCTTTATGTTGATTTCACATCAATCCAAAAGGCATATAAGAGGTTTTATATTTTATCCTACCACAGTGTCTTTTGGGTGAATCTCACGATAACACTCAAAGGAAGAAATTATATTTGCATATATGCAGAAAAACTGACCATTTTTTTTGACATTTTCACTGCAAACTAATTTTTTTCTTAAATTGATCTTTGTAAGGAATCTGACAGTTTTACTTTTTTTGTTGTAATTTTCATTATTCTCAGTGATGATTTTAATTATAACAGGAATTACCGGATAATTAATATATATATTATTACTGTAATAATAATATATATATAATTAATATTAGTTTATTATTATTATGTGCTTAATTTTAAATATATTTTTTGCTTAAAAATGTGTTCTGGACCAGTGAGATTCAGCCTTTTAAAGACCAATCTGAGTGTTAAAAGCACTTTTGCCAAGTTTAATGGGTCCCTGACATCATTATAAATGAAGATTGTGTATAATTGTTGTCTAATTTGATCGATGCATTCATATAAAAGCGCAGACTCGATCATTTGACTTTTATGTAGCACCGTTGAATCTATGAAGTTCAAGCTTGTTGCCAGAAATTATTCAAGGCTTGTGTAACTGACATACCAAAACTCTGGACAGCATCTCGTTTGTGCCATTCTGTTGAAGTACTGTACTTGAACCTGTTTTTGTTTTAACTGCTCTTCCTGGACCGGGAGAGCTCTCATTGCTTTTTAAAGATGTTGTAGGTTTGTTGCAAAACCAGTGGTCATAGAAATCGCTTTATATGTTCTTTCGGATGAAATGAATGGATTTCAGTAGGCCAGAGGAAACATTTTAATTAAATGTACTGTATCTAAATGTTTGGGAGAGAAATGATCTGATATCAATGCATATGCAGTATGAAGAAGTGTGAAACCACTGCCTGACATGTTTATAACTTTAATACATTGAGAATAAAGCAGACTATTTTGATATTTGGCAATATATGTTGTTTTTTTCAGTCTTTTTTTGTCCATTTAAACAACCATTTGGGAATGATCTTTCATTTGTTTAGGTCTCAAATGTTTAATTTTCTCTTTTAAAGTCACTAATTTTGAGGTTTGTGAACGTGTTCTGTGTCATGTTGGTTGTTAAAGCTGAAATCCTATCTGGTGACTTCCTTCCAGGCATAATTTTTCCAAACCCCCAACATCAGCACTGATCCAGGCGCCATTGTGACACCTTTGACGTCTCTGTCGCTCCAGATTTCCTTTCTCACTCCTCTTGTGTCCTGTTGACTTCCTGTCTCATGGCTCTCTGTGGTTGACTTAACGACGTTCTTTTCCTGTTCTTGTACAACCACCAGCAACTTTCGTTACTGATTAGATGAATTGGACATTCATTTTGTGTTTCTTTAGCCATTAATCAGATTAATTTTTCTGGGAATTGGGCAGTGGTGAATCATACTAGAACATCTCATTCTAGCATGATTGATTAAATGGTTGATCATATCAGGGAAATTAGTAGCTGAAATTAAGTGGTTCAGAATGTATCTACCATGCTTTTATGACTTGTTAAAAAGAGCTAATTTGATAGACCTCTTTCAAGCCCCTTTTCCACCATGCTTTTTGCACTTCTACAGAAAACCAGTTCAAATAAGCAGCTGGTCTCAAACTGTTGTTGCTTTCAAAACAACAATAGCTCAGTCTGGCAAGATTTATGCAAACAAAACTAGGTCGTCTTATGCTGAAGCAAAGCTGTCTATACTAAGTTGCACATATAAAATAAGACGTATCATATTAGTGAATTGATCGCTATGAACTTTATGAACATATTCAAGTTATCTTTTGGCTCTGAAAGGTAGTTGTAAAGGCTTGTTCACACCGAGGACGATAACTATAAAGATCGAGTTCTAAAAATTGTTCTCAATATTAAAGAATAGCAGCGTCCACACCACCGCTATAACGATAAAGGCGTTATCGTTGGAATCAGAACGATTTTTTTTCCAGCTGATGAACAGTAAAAACATTGACACCCAATCAGAATCAATCTTGCTATAATGAGCTCGAGAATTTAAAGTGGCAGATGAGCGTGCCGTGCAGTGCTTAGAATAAACAGATATCGTCCGCTGGTGTGGATGCTAATATAGCTCTGTTTATAGTTATCGTTCTTGGTGTGAATGGGCCTTAAGCCTTCTCAAAATTCAATGTAGAGATGCATAAAAACCAGACTAAATTATTCCTGCTCTGACGCACATCACCCATTAGTATCAATATACGGTTGAAATAGTAGTGTAAATGCATTCATGCCATCTCAGAGCAGCATTATAGAGTCCGTATAAATGCCACTTCAGAAGCACTTCTGCGACACCTTTGCAGTGTAAATGACTTCTGAAGGTCTGAATTCATTAAGTCATAGGGGTCCTTCATTTTCTGTGTTCCGCTCGGTCTCGTGCACAGTTGGTAAGATCTAGTGAACCGTTCTTTTCAGTGCACAGCGTAATGTTTGTCATCAGTGCAGTCCGCAAAACTTGGGACATGGGAAGTTCACTTTTGGATTTAGACTGTTTAGGTACCAGCCAAAAATCTTGCGAGCCACTGAAATCTTACAAACAAAAGTGTGAAAACACAAAGTGTGTGTAAATTAAACAAACATACTTTATTTGGTTTTAACAAGCATTAAGTAGTTTAAACTACTTTAAAAAAAATTGTCTGGCAGCTGAACATACACTGAACACATTTCGTTGATACCTACTTCACTGGTAACAAGCATTCAGCATATACTGCTAATATATTGAATAACTTTCAAACAATTTAACATCAATGCAATCAACTGTATGGTCCATTTTAATCCAATGGTGAAAACGCCTCCTCTCATAACAGAAAACAAAAATTATGCCTCTGCCAAATAACCAAAATTCAAAAACAAGCTAATTATTTGTATTGGGAGGAAAAATAGTAACATTGAAAATAATGATTTTTTTTTATTGTCAACAAGCAAAATCAAACTGAACTACTGAGGAGGTATTAGGAAATCCACTACATTATAGAATAACACTGCGATATGAGCTGTTTATTCACTAACACCATAACAGTTTACGTGACAGACAAACTCTCTGTTGCTACCAGTTGCTACAATGCCATGCATCCTCTGAAGAAACTACTGCTTTGTGTTCGGTCGTCTTTATCGAGTTTGTTCAACTAGGAGAAAGATACACAAGGAGACAATTACATAAGTGCACAAATTCAGATAACATAAGAACAGTTTTGACTTATTTACTCAAAACATTGACTAAATATGGACAATTTCGACATTTTCTATTAACAAAACCCCAAAATGAGATTTCTATTATTATTTGGACTGCTGCATACTAATGTTTTATTCACTGTCCCATTCACTTTCTTTTTATGGAAAAGAGCAACATAGACATTCTTCAAAATATCTTATTTTGTGTTCCTCAGAAAAAAAGACAGTTGAACAGGATTCTGAAATAACTGAATAAATGAGCACATTTACTTTTTTGTGAATTATCCCTTTTGGAAAACCGGCTGTAACGACTGAATAGTAACACTCACTGTATGAAGAGATGTCAATCTCCTCTGGAAGTTCGCTGATGTTCACCTCAAACCTGTCCTGAACATCGTTCAAAGTGCGGGCGTCAGTCTCATCTGACACAAAGGTGATGGCCAGACCTTTCGTTCCAAACCTGCCGGCCCTCGCAACCTGAAGGAATGAGAAAAATTAAAGCTGTTCAGATGGATCTAATCATTTAGCCCTTTTTTGGGGAATAATCTTTCATTTGTTTAGGTCTCAAATGTTTCATTTTCTCTTTTAAAGTCTCTAATTTTGAGGTTTGTGAACGTGTTCTTTCTGTGTCATGTTGGTTGTTAAAGCTGAAATCCCATCTGGTGACTTCCTTCCAGGCATCATTTGTCCAAACCCCCAACATCAGCACTGATCCAGGCGCCATTGTGACACCTTTGACTTCTCTGTCGCTCCTATTTTGACATTAATTATTATTTCCACAAACTAAACCAACCCTGTGCAGGTATGTGTCTGAATCTTCAGGCATGTCGTAGTTGAAGGCGATGTTGACTCTTTCGATGTCCATACCTCGGCCAAACAGGTTTGTGGCCACCAGGATCCGTCTCTGGAAATCCTTGAACTGCTGATATCGAGCTAATCTGGGATAATAATAGGAGTCTCAAATGTGATATGAGCACCTAAAAAAATCCTACAATCATAACTGTAACATTAAAGTTTTTTTTACCTTTCGTCTTGAGGCATTGCTCTATGAATGGCAATGGCAGGGAAATTTTGCTCCACCAGCAACTGAGCCAGAGCAATACAACGCTGCACGGACTTCACAAAGATCACCACCTGCAATACTAAACAACTGTAACACTGCACCAGCCGGCTGTCTTCATTAAAATGAAACATCAATCCCAATGACCGCTTCAAACCAAGTGCAAAAATTCTCCCACTGAATTCGCTTTTTTTCCATAGCTTATGGTAATCTTTTGGATTGCTTGGCAAAATCTCAAGAAACCAACAATCCAAATAAAGGTTTGGGTTAAATATATATAGTAAATAAATGAAACCTGTTACTCAGAAAGGATGCATTAAATTGATCAAACGTGACAGTCATTTACAATGTTGCAAAAGATTTTGATTTAAAAAAATGCCGTTCTTTTGAACATTCTAGTCATCACAGAATCCTGAAAAAAAGTATCATGGTTTTCTCAAAATTAAGCAACAAATCAAATGTTTCTTGAGCAGCAAATCAGCATATTTGAATGATTTCTGAAGGATCATGTGACACTGAAGACTGGAGTAATGATGCTGAAAATTCAGCTGCGCATCACAGGAATAAATGACATTTTCAAATATGTTCAATTAGAAATCAGCTATTTTAAACTGTAATAATATTTCACAATATTACTGTTTTTACTGTATTTTTGCTCAAACAATTCAATAAGAGAATTATTTCAAAAACATTTTTTAAAAATCTTATGGACCCTAAACCATATATATACACATTATTTAAGGTTAGGGTTGTAAAATTGCATAATTACGTTACATCAAAACTTTATTTCTAGGTTTAAGATTGTAAATCCCAGATTTTGAATGTGGTTTTGAACTCAATTGTATTTTATCCTCACACAATTTTACTTCCATCTATTCCATTCCATTGGGTTGTAGATTGCATTTAATTGGATAAACAAAATCTGTATTCAAACGGGTTGCGTTGTATTTTGCATTAAAGCATGTGAATGACCAGAGTGCATGTGGCTTTCAGATATGCTAATGTTTCTTAGAAAGTGGCAAAAATCAGTGTCTCTTCCTCGAGTCACTCTCGGTTTGCTTCGACTTAGAGTTTGGGGACTTTTTGTGTGCTGCTGGACTCTCGAGATACCTGATTGAACTCCAACACGTCCAGGAGGTCAAAGAGCTTCCTGTTCTTCTCGTTGTCCTTCAGCTTGACGTAGTACTGCTGGAGGCCGTGAAGCGTCAGCTTGGTTTCGTCGTCCACAAAAATTTCCATCGGCTAGGACAACCAGTGGGAAGGTGAGGAGGGGTGGGAGAGGAGCGTGCAGGTTGACCGGGTTAAGATTGTGTGAAGACACACACAGGAAAGTTGACAAGACGAGGGTGGTGCAGATAATAATGGAATAAGAGGAAGTGGTGTTTATGACGGAATGGGTGGAAAGGGAAAGAAAGACACCAAAACAAAGAAATTCAAGGACAAAAGAGGTATAAAGATTTCAGCAAAGGACAGTGGTGGGGGAGGAGACGACAATGAGAAGGAGAACATGGTGTTAGAAAGGAGAGAGTTATGAAACAGCAGGAGAAAGGGAGGGAAGAGAAGGGATGGGGGTTAGATTCACCCTCCCCTCCCGTCCCAAGCCAATGAGGACACAACACACACACACACACACACACACACACGCACGTTGATAAATGCTACCCTGCTGACCTAGGCTACTTTTAGCTACCAATATCAAGCCTAAAATCTTATCTGTGCTATTTCCAAATAAACAGTTCTACTATAGAGGAACACAAAGTAAAACTACTTCCGTTACATCAATCAATGTGCAGTTTGACAGAAATGTTAGAACTCAGAAATTAGTTTTTAAGTAGGATCAAGTCAACATGAAATCAAAAGCCTGTTTGACCCTATTTGCTTTCTAAATACACACTCCAGTTCATAATACGACTGATTCATCAGTGCACATTATTCCATAGAACAAAAAAAATAAAAAATCTCTGTAGCCTTTTCATTAAAATGTACATGTAACAACCCCATAGCAATTTGTAGTTAGTTTACTTTTTGGCGAATTGGAGAAATGACAGACATCTCCCAGACTTTTCCAATCATTTAGCCCTTTTAACTCGTATACAATCGACTGCAAGCTTGCATAAAGACCTGCCTCCATCCAGTCAACAACCGATGGTTGATGGCTAAACCAAGCCCATCCTACATTTTCTTCTTTTCATTTAACTCCAAAACAAAAAGTGTTAAGAAAAGATCTGTCGCTACTTCTGTTTAACCGCAACTTCGAACAATAGCCAAATAGCCATAGAGTCATTAAGTACAAGGCCAATTGTAGTCAGATTGCATGCTAAATGAAAGCGAAGTACAATTGCATTATCTAGATCTGGTACAACTTCAGTCGGACGAAAGCTTTTGAATGACATGTAAAAAGGCAAATTAATATTTTAGCCTGACTTTTAGGCTACTGTTGTATGTAATCCAGCCTTTCTAAAAATCTTTGTTAGTAGTTAACTCCATAATTTAGTTCAAGTTAATGTGGTAAATTACAATGATAATAAAAGATTTGACAAAAAGAAGCATTACAATCGGGTAATTTCAACATTCAGCCACCAAACCAGTCAAAAGCGCGTGGCAGCTGATTGCAACGTTCATTAAAAGTATGGTCCACTCCACCATTCAATCAAGTCCCACCCCACATTCTTACTCGTTTTATTCCGAAATTGTCTCTTTCTATGCAAGTAATACAAGTTATGAATGCTGACTTTTCATGTTGACTTTAAACACTCATAAACCACCTCACACAATACTGCAACACTGTTAAACATTTAGCAGTGCGAGGTTCAGAAGGCCAAATTCATGTGCCAGATTGTTTAATTAAATATCCAGAGAACGTCCTCGATCTGATCTGATAGACTCGTGTTTTAGGCTACTAAAACAAGCTAAAAAGGTTTTGCGTATAATAGCAAACAGTGATGGCCGTGGAAAATGACTGAGATCAAAATCGAACTATTAGTCCCTTGACAGAAGCGCTAAACTCCAACCGTGTCTGACACAGTAGGACTGCTAAATGCACATTTGCACTTACCTTCGAGACGTTTAGGCAAATCTATCTTTACGGTCTCTCAACAAATCCTCTATTTGCTGCTGAGCTGGTCTAAAGCTCATTTTCCTATATGGTCTTCAACCTAATGGTGAAACCTCAAATAAAAAAAACTGTATTTATGTATTGTAACTCTCACTAAATAAGCACTAAAGAGTGGATGTTAGAATCTGTGAGTGTTAAAAATAGTCATTTTATAGTATATTATGGTGCAAGAAGATTTGCTCATGAATATTTAGTAAAGCCACGCCCCTCACAAGTCATTCCGAATATTTAAAAGGGGCTCAAAGTTGTATTGTACTATTTATGGTTTCTTTTTGAGTCACAACTTTGTTGCGAATGGCCACCTAACGGATCTTCAAGAGCGTCTCGATCTACACCCGCGCATGTCTCCTCTCTCTCGTCTAAGTTGCTTCATCATCTCATCCCTCTCGCTCCGGTCTTCCGCAGCTTAATCCTCCCTTTCTGTCTCTTCTCTTGTCCCTCACACCCACACATTCTTTCTCCACCGCTTCGGGACAGTTTTATCGCCTTGATTGTAACTTAGCGACAGACAGTTTGTCTTTTGATGAGGAACCGTTCTAATCAGAGACTGTCGGCTGGATTGATGAAGAGCTGTTCCATCATTGGCCGGTCAACCTGAACTGATTTATGCCGCCAAAGGCTGAATCTTTTGTTTCATTTTATTCCTGCTGTCTGCTTTGTTAAAGAGTAATTAACTGCAGCCCTGGAGTGCCAGTTTGTCATGTATCTAATGTAGTTTTCAGCAGCTGGCTTGCTTTGTTGGGCCGCCACTTGATCAGTTTTAGTTTTGTGCCCCTTGAGAGTCTCTGGCAGCTGACAACAGAATTCGTGAAGCTCCGACAAGTGCTTCTCCTCTTAAATAAAGGTTATTTGAGGACAGATCTCTAGGCTGGAATTACAGTCGAGCAGCAACTAAAGCTATTTGTCTTGATAAATAGATACTGAGAGTGAAATAATATTCAAACGTGAAGGATTTTTGGTCTCCAAACTCCTAAATGGTTCTGAAAGATGCGTTTATGCTTTGAATTTTTACGGCTCTGAAGTGAATTTGAAGATACACTAGATCCTTCCCTTGTATCCTGTTTAAAATACATCGGATGGACTCTTCATGACTTTGGCAAAGGTTATTAAAGGACCTATTTAAATTTACAGTGGACTGAGCCTGATGGATGGTGCATTATCTGTTGGCCAAACGGACGTGTGACCGTGTTTGACAAATGCCGGCACAGCGCTGCCAGCTGAGGCGGGATTAAGGACTTAACATCATTTTCACTGTGCCTCTATTAGTTAACAGTCTGTGATTATCAAACGGGCAGCAGAGAGGGGCATTTAGCGTTACGATGTCTCAGGGAGGACGTAAATGGATCCCACTCTTGAGCCTGCTCTTTCAGGTGTGTATGAGGTGGTCTTGTGAAGGGAAGGAGCTGTTGACATGGTAGAAGTAGGAGAGGCGTAATTACATCTTGCATGAACTTTCTGCAGACGGGACGGATCTCTTTACTCAGGGTGGCACTGAACATCATGACCTGCTTCTCGTGAGGGGTCATACGAAAGATCTCCTGGACATCACGCCGCATGTCTGCAGGGGACAGTAAAAGAACAATGCATTTATATTATTAAAATGAATATTTATTTATCATAGCTGTGTTTGGAACAGCATGCTACTCAAACTGTTTTCTGATGTACAGTACATACTAGTGTTAGTATGGATAGTGTGCGCAGAAAACGGTGCAATGTTTAGATATTTGTATTAAAAACTGAATTAAAATGCAAAGTAGGCCTATTGGTTTTTGGTACATAAAACAAAGGTCATGTGACAACAATGGAACCGTAGAATAATGCCTGTTGTTTCACCTACAGCTTTTAAAGAGAAAAGCGTGTGTGTGCTGCACAGAATTCAGTGTAATTTCCTTCTGAACACAGCCACAGTCTCATAAACGGTCTGCTCACCAAGCTGCTCCAGCATCTTGTCACATTCGTCCAGGATGAAGTGCTTGATGTGTCGCAGGTTGAGACTCTTGTTGCGAGACAGAGCTAGAATGCGTCCAGGAGTTCCCACCACCACATGAGGGCTCTCTCTCTTCAGAACCTCCTCGTCCTTCTTTATAGATAAGCCACCAAAGAACACTGCCACCTGGGGGAGAGAGACAGCGCAAGCAAATGAAGGTGAGAAAAGTTTGTGCACAGCAATATTAAAAAGTAACAGTTTGTTAGATTTGCAGGTCATGACTTACTTTTAAATTCAACTCCTGGATTTTCAATGACATAGCAAACAAGATTAGAAGAGTATTTCAAGAAACATTAGATGATATAGATAATCTATTGTATTATATTAATGTTTTTTTTTAATGCCTCTTAAACTTTATTTCATTTATATATTTTCATTACATATAATGACATATCTTTAATTTTACAGACCCTAGTGGAAGAACAATTTATTTACATCACAAAATGCCAAATATCAATATATTGTCTACAGAATAGATTATTTTAGATTATTTTTGGTGCTACAGGCAAAAAGAAAAGAAGTCTTTCAAGGCTGCATTTATTTGATCAAAAATACAGTAAAAACACTAATAATGTGAAATATTATTACAATTCAAAATAACTGTTTTCTATTTGAATGTATTTTTTAAATTAATTTATTCCTGATGCAAAAATGAATTTTCAGCATCATTACTCCAGTCTTCAGTGTCACATGATCCTTCAGAAATCAGTCTAACATGCCGAGTTGCTGCTCAAGAAACATTTCTGATTATTATCAATGTTGAAAACTGCTTTATATTTTTGTGGAAACCGTGATATATTTTTTTCAGGACACTTTAATTGTCTTTAATAGGACTATATTGTTCAAAGTAACAACATTTATTTGAACTGATCTGTTATTATTACTGTTAGTTGCGATCAATTTAATGCATCCCTGCTGAATAAAATTATTAATTTTTTTAAAGAAAAATCTTACTGACCTCAACATTTTTGAACAGTAGTGTAATTATTAATGTTTTGTTCCAAACGTAGACTAATGCAATTCCTCTGTGATATGACTGAATTTCATTGTAATTCATTTACAATTCAGTAAATTGAAATTCCAACAGAAGAATGGAAAGAGAGGCAATTTTTACATCTGTCACAATCTCTTCTACTACAGTACAGATCAGAAGAGATTTTAAAAGAAAGTAGTCCTCATATAGCCTGCTTTAGTAAACCTGAAACATATGAACTAAAGCTTTCCTAGAATTGTGCATTTGTCTTCTTACCTTGACACTGGGCATGTATTTGGAGAAGCGCTCGTACTCTTTGCTGATCTGGAAGGCCAGCTCTCGGGTGTGACACATAACCAACACTGATACCTGGGTGAAAGCAATCACTGCTCAACCCCAAAAATTGTGGAATGGCACAAAGCACACTCCGAGATATCATTTTATTGATGTCTTTGGTCTTTGTTTTCAAACCCTTTAAAAAGATTGCCATTACCTGCCCGGTCACTGGCTCCAGCTGCTGAAGGGTAGCCAACACAAAGACAGCCGTCTTCCCCATTCCAGACTTGGCCTGACATAATACATCCATCCCCAGGATCGCCTGAGGAATGCATTCATGCTGAACTGGAAGAGAAAAACACACACACACACACACACATACATTTAAATATAATATGTCAAACTGCTATTCTGAAAGCAAAGAACCTTATACGAGCACATGTTGAATTGCTCACCTTCAGATGGATGTTCAAAGCCACAGTCCACTATAGCTCTCAGCAGTTCTGGTTTGAGAAGGAAATCTCTGAATCCTGAGGAGTGGATGGACACATATGACCCTTTGACCCCTTCTTTCCTGACGGCTATTCCACCATCGTTGTGTCCAAGTCCCGTGTCCCCGACACCACCTGCATCAACCTCATCCTCCTCATAGTCCAACAGCTCGTTCTCAACGTCGTTCTCCGTCATCCTGTGGAGAGAGTGGGAAAAGACAACCAATAAATACATAAGTAATCAAACTAAATGAATTATAGTTACTGACAGTCCCTCTTCCTGTTAATCATTATGTAATGTAATCATCAATACCTCATATGCTATCATCTGCTATATTTTCTATGTGCGTTTGTGTGTGTGTATATATATATATATATATATATATATATATATATATACCA
>NW_015505237.1:3177667-3206737 GCF_001515645.1 Sinocyclocheilus grahami
ATTTAAAAGCTGCTTGTGATGGGCTTTGGTTCATCATGTGACTTTCTCATCACCTCCTGCATTTGGTGGTTATCAGTGTATTACAAAGGTACAAAACAGATTTCAGTACTTCAATAGGTTGGTATACATTATATCAGTTAATGAAATTACGGTATTTAACTGTAAATTTAAGTTAAAACCTAAAACGTTGCTACCGTATTTTTTACGGTAAAATTCCGGCAACCACAGCTGCCGGTTTTTTACCGTATATTTAACAGATTTTTTTTTACAGTGCAGCCATAAGGGTAAATTTTTTGAAATTGAGATTTATACACCATCTGAATAAATAAGCTTTCCATTGATGAATGGTTTGTTATGATAGGACAATATTTGGCCGAGAAACAAATATTTGGAAATCTGGAACCTGAGGTTGCAAAACAAAATCTAAATTTTGAGAAAATCGCCTTTAAAGTTGTGCAAATAAAGCCCTTGGCAATGCATATTACTAATAAAAAAAATAAGTTTTGATATATTTACGGTAGGAAATTTACTAAATATCTTCACGGAACATGATCTTCACTTAATATCCTAATGTTTTTTGGCATAAAAGAAAAATCAATAATTTTGACCCATATGATGTATTTTTGGCGATTGCTACAAATATACCCCAGCGACTTAAGACTGCTTTTGTGCATATATACATATATATATATATATATATATATATATATATACACACACAGTAGTCAACATACATATATATATATATACACACACACATTCATTTTATTATATTTGATAACATGATTATTAACACGCACCACACACACACACATAACGTTATCAAATATACTAACAAATACTATAAACTCTATATACATTTTAATTGCTGACATAATTATTCATAAGTAACAATACATCATAAATTAATTAGAACTAAATCTGCGTGTTGTTTTACTCGACTTGATAACAGGCCATAATTACACTGTAGCTCATCAACCATTCTTAAGACAAGCTATTAAAAATAAAATCACATTCTCTAGTATTACAACTGCTAAAAATGAACATTCACTTAAAGCTGTTGTTTTATGTTAATTGACAGGCGAGTTATTAAGGGGGCAGGTCAAACTAGCAAACTATACTAAATATATTAGCGTTAGCCCAAGAGATACAGCGGGCCATACGCTGACTGTAGCGCCACATTCCCGTGTGTTTTCAGAAGCGACTATTATCTCTTCCAGTGTTTATTTAGATGGTGTATATAGCGCTAAACTGTCGCAGTTACCTCGAAACACTGTATGAAGCAGCTGAACTGCTCTGCACCTGCTAGAGAGGCTGGCGACGGCGTCATCAACCCGCGACCAATCGACTGTTTCGACGAAGGACCCAACATGTGGAACTGCATGAACTGATTATAGACAAGAAATCTGGTCATTGTTATTGATTCTAGCGAAGCTATTGCACGTTTAAGGCCGTTGTGTCTGAGCTTTAATAAGTGAGTTCTGTTCATGTGGATACACGTGTAGTTACTGACACCCTGACGCATCTTGTTGTGAACGCAGCGGCTGTTGTGTGTAACTCTCTGTCTTCTTTTTTCAGAAATGTCATGTTTTAGTGGTGATCTCAACTTTTGCCCGGAATGTGGGAATATTCTTCCAGTGCCTGGCAGGGAAAATACCATTACCTGCCCACGGTGCTCTTTCAAAATCCCTGTTCGAGGTGAGAGAGTATAAGTTATTGAACATTTTGTATATGTCACCACACCCAGCAGCAGAGGTTTATGATCAATCAGTAAGTTTATGTAATAATTTAGCTGTAGGATTCTCTCTCAGAATTCACAGGTCAAGTTATTAAATCATCGGTGGTGTTTAATCCTCTGGATCAGATCTCCAGCACTGTTGACAGCGAAAAGGATGCTGAGCTGAAGGGGCCTGTGGTAAGTTATTTCAAAATACAGTGATTGATTCTTACATATCGTTGGTTCTGTTTGGAATATCACCCAATAGACATTTGACCTGTTTCTCATTGTCCACAAACTTTCCATCAGATTGACAGGAGATGTTCCCGCTGTAATAAAGAAGGGATGGTGTATCACACAAGACAGATGAGATCTGCAGATGAAGGACAGACGGTCTTCTTCACATGCATACACTGCAGGTAATTTACATGTTAGGCTCTTAAACACACCCTTATTTTGACCATTTATACTTGTTCCAGTAGGTTGCTCTGAATGTTGTTTAGACATTGTATTAAAGGGGTCATATGATGCTTTTTTAAAGATCATTATTTGGTGTAACAGAATATGTTGACATGCTTTAATGTTCAAAAAACACATTATTTTTCAAATACTGTACATTATTGTAGGTCCTCTATGCCCCGCCTCTCTCAAACGCTTCGTTTTCTACAAAGTTCCTCCTTCCGACAAGCGCAGTCTGCTCTGATTGGCCAGCTGACCCAGTGCATTGTGATTGGCCGAACACCGCAAGCACTCGTCGGAAATGTAACGCCCCTTACCATAATCGCGAGCTTCATCTTTCAAAATAAATGTAAAGACAGAGCCCGAAAGGGGAACAGAGTCGCGTGACAGACACAGTGATTAAGCTGGTATGTGTTTGCAGTACACAAGCCACGGTTAAGACAGCTGACTCCACTGTGATGTGACCCTCTCTCTCTCTCTCTCTCTTGCTCTCGCTCTCTCTCTCTCTCACGTGCGCACACACACACGATGCGCAAAACTCCGCATTTGAACAGTCAATAGCAAATATTTAAACTAATAACAAAACAGTAGCTGATTCAGAAGCGCTAGATTGTCATAGCAAAGTCAGAATGACCTCCTCTCCTAGGTTCACGAAACGGTCGTCCATAAAATGCATTGCTGTTCTGTTGTAAGTAATCTTAAAGATTCCTAAATGCATCTACTTTCGGAAGGCCAAATAAAGTGCTTTTGCTTTCACCTAGAAACACACAGCGTCTCCCTGACATGCTGCTTCAACACTAACTGCGGTTACTGAAACCACGCCTTCTTTCTTTGCGTGAACATTTGGGCGCATTATGCTAATATTTCCACATAGTGAGGTAGATATGTGGGGGCGTGTTAGAACGAGCCGTTTTAGGGGGGCGTGGCAGAGTCTTAACTTTGATAAAGAATATCTCTTTGGTTTTGAGACTTTAGTGTTTGTAACTTCAGGGATCTCATCTATGCACTATCAGCTTGTAACACTCCAAAGAGAAAGGAAAACTTGAAATCGCATCATATGACCGCTTTAAGTGATCATTAGATCTATATGTGCACTGATGGCAAACATTTTCATTTGATTTCTCTGTTGCAGGTTCCAAGAAAAGGAAGATTCATGAGAAAATTGCTGCTGCTGTTGGCATTTGCATTGATTTGTTATCAGAATTGAAATAGTATGAAATATTAAAAATGCTTTGTACATGTTTTCAAAATAAAAAAAAATAAAGAATGTGTGTGGAAGTCATTTTTTGCAGGGCTAATTTAGAATTTATATTATATAGTTAATTATACACAATAAAACATGTCTTTAAAAAACCATATATTACATATTTTATATAAGAAGGTTACCGAGAAGTCCCGCCCCACGCTAGCCCCGTTAGCCAATCAGACCGCCCGTTTCGGTGGTCACGTGATCATTCAACATGGCTTCTTGCTATCAGAACTGAATGCATACATGAATTGTTGTGAAGAAATAAAATGATTAACTTCGTTTAATGCACTCTTTTGCGCTCCCTGACGCATGTGAAACAAGGTAAGCCTACTGACTGTATATTAAATATATTTTAAAGCGAAAAACGCTGCAATTCTGTAATCATTAACTGCACGCAACAATAAGCACAATGATACATTATTAAATATAGTCTCCACTGTATTAGTTGCTGTTTATTTTGTTTATATAACTTATAGCCATTGCATGTGCTCTAACGCCTCAGTTACAGATTCCTATGTGCAAAAAATGTTATGTACAATATGGTACTGCTCATGTATTATAAATGAACAGTAAGGCGCTGTTTTTATCTCTCACCATGGCCTTTCATTACAGTAATAAGTCATAACGCAAGTCATCCTTTGCCTCCTCATTCTCCTGTGTAAACAGATGAAGCTTCGAGTCCAGCTGCAGTGCAAGAACTTGCATGAATATCTAAAGGAATTGAGTCCAGAGATCCTCGACAGGCTCTACAATCACCCAGCAACATGCCTGGCGGTCTACAGGTCCATCTGGCTTTAGTCTTTAAATATACATGCATATTTACATGTATGAATGTCATTTGATTAGATAATACAAGTGGCATTTATTAAAGAGAGAGAGAAGAAGAATGCACAACCTACTTTAGTTTTCAAGCCAACACAATTTTTACCTAAAAGTATCTGATAGTTCTTCTAACACACATTTTTTAAGGTGCCACTTGTTATGGCATACACCCTAGTATGCCTATTATTATAATACTAAAACTTACACAATGGTTAATGCTGATTGGCTCACTCTCATTCATTTTCAAACAGGGAACTTCCATCACTGGCCAAGAATTATGTGATGCGGATGCTGTTTTTAGATCATCCACTCCCGCAAGCTGCAGTCGCGCTGTGGGTTAAAAAAGACAGTCAAAAGTAAGTACAATAGTTAGCTCTATAATTCTAATACAAATTGGGGTAACATTTTATATTAAGGTGTCCTTGTTACACATGTTACATCTACTTACTATTATACTAATAATAATAAATTATGCATAATTACAAGTAACCTTAAACCAAACCCTAACCATATAGTACGTACATGTAGTTGATTAATATTACTCAGTACTTTAATGTATAATTACACTGTAACAAGGACACCTTAAAATAAAGTGTATCCCAAATCGGCATATTAAAATGATTTCTGTAGGATCATGTGACACTGGAGTAATGGCTGATCAAATTCAGCATTGCCATCACAGTAATAAATTACAAAATATATTAAAACAGAAAACAAGTTCTTTTAAATTGTACTAATATTTTGGAATATTACTATAAATGGAGCCTTGGTGAGACGTCTTACTAAAGCATCTTACCCACCCCAAACATTCGAATGGTAGTGTCATGTATCACTTTCTTATAAATGTATGTGTTTCTTCGCTCTTCCTAGAGACCACGATCAGTGTGTGTCAGTGTTAACCGGGCTACGCCTCTGGCACAGTCAGCACCTTCAAGGTGGACTCCAAGGCTTTGTGCTCAACCCTGTGTTTAAAGACAATCTGAGAATAGCACTTCTAGGCGGGTGAGGAACACAGTTTGGATTAAGAACTGTATTTAATGTCGTGGAAGCAGATCTACTAGACTAATGTTCACTTTGTCAGTGGTAAACCGTGGGCAGATGAAGGCGGCAACCTGGGCCCCGATCGTCACGCAAGGGATGTCGAAAGTCTCGACCGCTATGCTATGGAGCGTTGGGAGGTCATCCTTCACTTCATGGTGGGCTCTCCCAGCGCAGCCGTCAGCCAGGATCTGTCCCAGCTCCTCATACAGGCCGGGCTCATGAAGAGGTAGAGCACACCATCACTCCACTGATGCACCAACTAAAGTAGGTCAGACATGAAGGTCTTGATCTGTTTTTTCCTCTCTCAGCGAGGCTGGCGATGCTCCTTGTATCACATCAGCAGGGTTTCAGTTCCTGCTGCTGGACACAGCATCTCAGCTGTGGTACTTCACCCTGCAGTACCTCAAAACAGCGCAGGTCAGTGCAGGACATATAGTCTATACAATAAAAGACCAGATATACTAACGGCTTGCACCAGCACAAACCCACTTTTGGCTGTTAAAAAGCTACTGTCAGGATTTACTGAAGACTCACAGTGAAAAATCAACAATGAAAAGCTGTGGACACATTTATTTTTGAGGCTGAACTTGAACTGCATGTGCATTTGTTGGAGTTTCCCTTTCAGACACAACATCTATGAGAGGAGAATATTTAAATAAATCATACTAAGGATTGCGGTAGTCAAATTACTGTTATTTGCACTGTTATTATCTATTATCTTAACCTCAAAAATGCATTCAAATATGTGAATTTTGGTTCTTTGGACCCAAAGAATAATTGTTTTGTACAGCAGTCATAACATATTATTTTTCAGCTAAAACCATACTGTATTTGTTCAATAACTTCTTATTAATGAATCAAGGTCAAAACATTGCAGTTTTGAATGTTACCATCTTATTACTGCATTTACCCCCTTTTAATTCATTAAAAAATTGGGAAAGTCTAAAATGACGCATATTTACACATTAATTAAAAAAATGAGAAAATGTGTGTAATATATATATATATATATATATATATATATAGTAAAAAAAAGTGTATTTTGAGTCTTGCAATGTTTCGTTCTTCTGGGTCATTATGCGTTGGTCATTATGGATATGATTTGGCTGCGTCTGTTCTTTCATTT
The DNA here is from genome assembly GCF_001515645.1 of Sinocyclocheilus grahami. Lineage (NCBI taxonomy): Eukaryota > Metazoa > Chordata > Actinopteri > Cypriniformes > Cyprinidae > Sinocyclocheilus > Sinocyclocheilus grahami. Next base: position 3,184,082 of record NW_015505237.1, read on the forward strand.
GCATTTTGTCAGTAGATCAACCGCAGAACTCTCCATTCTCATCGACGTGCTTATGGGATTGCGATCTCACGCTGATTTGCCCTGTTTAATCAAATCTGGCCCTAAATATACCCCATATTATAATATATGTCTCATATGAAGGTGAACGACTAAAAACACATGTTCCACCTTTATTTGACACTTTCTATTCTATTTTAATTCTACTTTATCTATATTTATCTTCTTTTTTATTTATTTATTTATTTATTTTTATTTAAAAACAACAACAAAAAAACAAACAAACACTAGCTTTCTGTTTTTTCTATTCTATCTACTTGTTTTTCTTTGTGTGTGTGTGTATAATATATATATATATATATATATATACACCTTGCTACGTGTACTGCATTAGGCTAACCGAGACGTGTCATATATATGGTTGCTCTTTTGTTAGTTTTTATTGTCCTTATTTGTAAGTCGCTTTGGATAAAAGCGTCTGCTAAATGACTAAATGTAAATGTAATGAAGGTTTACATGCACAGAATAGTCTGACAGCAGATTCATATATGTACCCAGTTGAAATTGTGAATAAAATGTCTGTGCGTGCAAAAAGTGCAATAACATCGAGAAGCTTCTGAGTGCTGTTGAAGAAAGATAAACAACTTAGCATGGTACAACAGTGTGTTTGCCTTTCTAGCATACTGAAAAACATGGCTTTCTTCTTGCATTGCTAACTTTGCTTAACAAAAGTTAAGAATTTGAAAAAGCATCCCAAAATGATGTCTCTATCTAATGAAAACATATGGCCTTTAATAACGAGACATCTGGATGAGAGTCATTTGCAAAGATCACTGGGTGAGAGAGTTTCTGCGCTGCATTGCATATGCGCACAAGGTATTTTTGAATCTGATGATGTTTGCATGCCAGTCGCTCCTATTTGGTGAATTATTCAAGACTTGCACCTCTTCTTTCAGTCTAATCATTTTTATTCCCTCAAGGTGTTTACATGATGACTTTTCATTCCAGTTGAGTTGTCAGTCTGATTATATTATTAGGCTGCATGTAAATGTGGTTAGTGTGTTGGAAAATGTGGCTCCACCTTCTTGTTAACAGTCTGATCTTCTCCTTCATAGTCGAGAGGAATGGACCTGGTGGAGATTCTTTCCTTTTTGTTCCAACTGAGTTTTTCCACACTTGGTAGGGTGAGTGTTGCTTTTACAATGTCAAAAATAACACGAGTCATCGATTAAAAGCCATAACTTATCGTAATTAAATTAGAGAAGCCATTCTGCTATAGTGCCATGAAATAGATTTGCTTGCTTGCTTATTAAAATGTTTTGCTTTGTACTAGAGTGATTGTTGTTTTTCTTGCAGGATTATTCTGTGGAGGGCATGAGTGAGTCTCTGCTCACATTTTTGCAGCATTTACGAGAGTTTGGTCTGGTTTTCCAAAGAAAGGTCAGTCATCAAGTAAAAGTGCTGACTAGCTCTGTGTGAGGATCAAACTTATACATATAATATATAGATAATAATAAAAATGTATTTTTATGCACACACACTCACACACAAAAGTAAGGAATAATTAAGATTTTTTCAAATGTTTTTTTATGTTTAAGATGTCTGTTATGCTCACCAAGGCTGCATTTATTTGATTAAAAATACAGTAAAATAGTAATCTTTTAAAATATTATTACAATTTAAGATATCTGTTTTCTATTTGAATGTATTTTCAAATGTAATTTGTTCCTGTGATTTTTCCATTATTCCAGTCTTCAGTGTCATGTGATCCTTCAGAAATCATAATAATATGCTGATTTGCTGCTCAAGACACTTTTTTTTATTGTTATTGACGTTTGAAAATAGTTGTGCTGCTTCATATTTTTGTGGAAACTCTGGTCAGGATTGTTTGATGACTATAAAACAATTTATAGTAGGATGTTATTTTATAACAACATAAATGTCTTTATTGACACTTATGATAAATTTAATGCGTGGTTGATGAATAAAAAATATTTTTTCAAAATAAATATTTTACTGACCCCAAACTTTTGAACGGTAGTGTGTGTGTATATATAAATAATATGAATAACTATTCATTTATTTATTTATTACTAGGGACATTGTTAAAGTGCTGTTAGTATTTGGTAGTAATCCTAACATTCAGTCACAAATGTTTACTTATGCAGTACTTTAAATGCATTGTATTGGAAAGTTGACTTTAAATATGCCTAAAAAAAGCAGTTGCACCAGTTTGCATCATCTTTTTACAGAGGAAGTCAAGGAGGTACTACCCTACCAGATTGGCCATAACTCTAGCTGCAGGGGTCACAGTAAACCCTGCCTCTGGAACGGCTTCTACTGCACTCGGAGCCACATCAGGAACAGGAGACACAGGCTTCATCGTTGTAGAAACAAATTACCGTGTATATGCCTACACAAGTATGTCACGCACATCACACACACTGACTTGTCTAAAATGCAATACACTGTACAAGATCAGTCCTCCATCTCTCTCCGACAGACTCTGAACTCCAGATTGCACTAGTAGCTCTATTTAGCGAGATGCTGTATCGCTTTCCTAACCTGGTGGTTGCCCACGTAACCAGAGAGTCGGTGCAGCAGGCCATCGCTAACGGCATAACTGCACAGCAGGTGAGAGACACGCGCAGTCGCTGTAACCCACAACCTGTTGCTCTGCAGACTGGTTTGTTCTTCCAATGACAGGGCTGTTGGACATGTATTTTGTGATTTCAGATCATTCACTTCTTAAGGACCCGAGCACACCCAGTAATGCTTAAACAGGTAATTGCTAACAGGTTTTATTTTTACCATTGTGCTAATAAAAAGGGTTTAATTACATTTTTTAGGGCTGAGTGATTATATGTAAGAAAGGATGATATTAATAATTATTCATTTATGGTTTGAATGGTTTGAATTAATTAAATGCAGTGCTTAATTAACTGTTTTTGTGTTAAAAATCCAGTTGATTAATTTAAAATCTCATTAATCCTATTCATTAAAAATCTATTAATCCCATAAAGCACTTTAATAATGACATATTTTTCTTGGCCAGCCTGGAAATTTGCTCTCTGGTTCTCTCTAAAAAAAAGAAAGCCAATAGGATTTTTTTCCACTGGCTTTTTAATTTAGCAGAAAATAAGCTCGGTGGCCAACAGAAGTTTATGATTCTTACACAATTTTTTCATTGTTGATTTTTCATCTTCAGAAAGAAACAAATTTTATGAATTTGGAAACCCAAGTACAATGGCCAGAAGTAAAAAGCTAAACATAGGCTATAAACAAACTACACCACAGTCACATGACTTTAACGTCATCACCACTATTAAAGGGATAGTTCACCCAAAAATTTAAATTCTGTCATTATTTACTCATGCTCCTTTTGTTCCAAACCTGTATGAGAGTTTCTTTCAGCTGTTGAACACAAAACAAGATATTTTGGAGAATGTTGGTATACAAACATTTGACGGTACCCATTGACTTGCATAGTATTTCTTTACCATACTATGGAAGTCAATGGGTACCGTCAACTGTTTGGTTACCAACATTCTTCAAAATATCTTGTTTTGTGTTCAACAGCTGAAAGAAACTCTCATACAGGTTTAAAACAACTTGAAGGTAATTAAATGACTACAGAATTTTTATTTTGTGGTTGAACTCTTTAAGCTTCGACAACTCTATCAGTCATTATTTAAAACATTTTCCCTGAAAGTCTGAGTTAGAATAGCTTGAAAGAGTGTGATGATAAACACAACGAGGCTGTTGAGGTGACTATTGAGTAGATGAATTTACCTGTTCAGTGTGATCTTTAATGTCCTCGGCAATCTTTGTAGTCCCGCTTAGGCACTGGTTAGCAACTGCTTTTTTCAAGACAATGTAAAGCTTAAAAAAAGCACAAATGGGGTATTAATTTATTTTATGCCATAGAATAAAGTGTGAAAATATCTTGAGCTTGTGTTCACCACAGACCTTGTTTCAAGCATTTAACTAAAAAATATTGACTTCAGGATTGTGAAAAAATGCTAACTTGTTTCTGGGTTTTGGCCTACAAAAATGTCATCTCACAGCATTCTATAGTTTCCCCTTATAGGCTTAGATGTCCCTTAGGTGTCTCCCTTGTGCAATATGGTGATCCTTATCATGAAAATTCTATACTGCTATGCAAATAGTCACTGCTTGATGCATGAACATGTTTCCATGTGCGTTCTGTCCTTCAGACCCCCATCCTTCCCTCAACCATCACAGATCAGATCAGGCTGTGGGAGCTCGAGAAAGATCGCTTACAGTTCACTGAGGGTGAGTGTGTCTTTGTGCTTATGAGACCAGCTCTCTAGTTCCAAAGCAAATTTACATTACTTAGTTTGTTTTTCCTTCAAATATCACCATTACATTTAATTATTTTTCTACATTAGTAATTTCAGTTATTTAAATAATACAGTGTTGCTATTGCATTTAAATGTAACCTCTGGGAACGGCTGTCTCCATTTCAATAAAAAAAGAAATTACATCTTGATGATTTTATGGCATAGAGAGCTTGTTTCCATTCCATGGGTGACCTGCAGGGTTCATTCTCTTGAATGTAAATGTCAGACTGCATAAGAAGCGTGTTAGAGAGATGTAACGCAAATAAAACATTTGCATTGGAATAAGGTTTGGGGTAGGGGTCATAAACGCCATCTGAAAATATACAAACATCTCAGTGGTGCATTTTTTTTCTTCTGTTTTTCATTCTTTCAGGAGTCTTATACAACCAGTTTTTATCCCAGGCTGATTTTGAAGTGTTGCGGGACAGGGCTCAGGTAAAAAATAGCGTCTTTCTATGTGTACTTGCTGTGCTTTATAAGCAGCGGCTGTCTGTCCTGCAGTGATGCACAGAATACTGACAGTATAACGTCTGTCCTGCAGGGTTTAGGTGTGCTGGTTTGGCAGAACCCCGCTCACAGGGTCATAGTGGTGACGCCACATGGACACAGCGAGGTTAAGAGATTCTGGAAGAGACAAAAGAGCCATACATAAAGGAAAAACAGCCCTGAAAGACACATCATTCACTTAAGAACGATTCTAAAAATTACAGCTTATAGATGGACAGGAGACGTTACCTGTAATGAGCACTATTTTTGTGTATTTCACTGCAAAAAAACTTTCTATATAGTTCAAAGCCGTTAGCTGTTTATGAGACAGTTTGTGCATTATTATTCCCTTATTGACTTAATTTTGCTTTTGTACTGTCTGTCTTTGCTACATGTTTGTGTCTGAGGTAAACTGACTCAAATAAATACTGATTACACTGATTGCTATCTCTTTTGTTTGATGACATGGAAATTTAGGCCATGAAATTTACATTTCAGTCACAAGTAATTAGGGGGAAAATTACAGAATTCAGTTTCAGCTTTTATGATGGTGGACAAGAGTCTTAATGGGTGAATCTTCTAAAAACATGTCCCGTTCCGGCTATTTTTAAAAGATGAATAACATGAATTAAAATTATATAATTATATTTTAAATGATGCTTATTTTTAGGCACATTTGTACATTATTTTCATGACCATTTCCAAAACAATTTCCCATGAATGGAATTACATTGTAATATTATTTCACTGAAGTAAAATAACAGTTACAGTAGCGGTAATAATAAAACACTGTAAATAACAGGCTAATGTGGTATTTTCTTTGCAATATGGTAATAAGAAAAATACGAAAATGAACTTAATTATCAAAGTAATGTTAATAATGTCCCACTGCAATATATTTTTAAATATTTAATTTTAATGTAATTTATTACATTTGATGTTTCCAGGGTCAAATGCTATTTTAAGGTACTTGGTGTACTTGTCAGGTGTCTCAAGATTCACATATTTTACTGAGCTTACACTTTGTTTTTGCAAGTACAATAAAACTGATAATTGTGTATTAGCCACCGCTGTCATCATTTATATATATATATATATATTATATCAGAAAAAAACAAATATACTTTTTGAAGGTCCCACATTAATTTAGCTTGATTTTACAGTAATAACAATAACTGGATATAGTTAGTATAATAAGTAGCAAGGCGAAAACTTTCCATGGAAAATGTTTGTAATGATCATCCTGGACCAAATCAAAAAGGCAGTTAGAGAGAGAAACTATCAACACAACCAGGTACAGTAACAGTGACCGTCTATATGTCTGGCTGGAGCTGTCGCTGTATTTATGAGCTCAGGAGAGGCTGTGATTTCTGCAGTTAGCCGCGAAGCTAACGGTTCAGCTCGGGTCAATCTGCGCTGTCAGCTCCGCTGCAAACAACACGCCTGCGCCGTTAAATGACTCTTATTCACAGTTTAGGTAGCACTTTACCGGCAAATTATCGGGTAAATATGTATTTATAGGCATGGCAAACATTTAAGCACTAATATATTCTGATTTATAAGAACAAAACGGGTCGTTCTCAAGGCCACGGATGGAACCGGGGCGTCAGCGTGAGAACCCCCCCGGATCCGGGGAGCCTGAGTCGGGGGAGTGGAGAGAGGAGAGCGCCGCGGTGGAGACCGGGGCGAGGGACGACACCCTGAAAACCAGAAGCGGGGATGGAGGAAACGAGGAAACCACGAGCGAAACCGAGAACACTGTGGTGGCGGAGAAAGATAAGGCTGAGTTTGACGAAGATGAGGAGCAATATGAGGAAGAGCTGGACCCCAGGATACAGGTATTAGGATTTGGAGCCAAAATAAACTTGATATTGTGTCTATGACTTTGAACTCTGTAACCTGTGATACATATCATTCACGTTTTGCTTCAATTAATGGTTTATAATAGCAAAATGTTATTGTGATTTGTTTGTCTGTGGTTTTTGCTGGTTTTATATACATTCATATACCTTTGTTTGTTATTTAATACTTCTATTAATAGTAAATGAATGTCAACTGTCTTCCCTCCCTGGTTTGCATTGGTCAGGAGGAGCTGGAACACTTGAATCAGGCCAGTGATGAGATCAACAGAGTGGAACTACAGCTGGATGTGAGTAATATGTATGACACTAATGCTGTGTCTCAAAATCTTGTGAGCTGCGTGCTTAGACAGTACACAGCCTAAGAGAGATCTTCAGTTTTAAACAATATAATGTCTGGACATCAAATCTGGTGACACAAGTTGATGGTGATCACTTCACACCTGTTCTATTGTCTTAAAGGGATAGTTCACCCAAAAATGAAAATGTGATGTTTATCTGCTTACCCCCAGGGCATCCAAGATGTAGGTGGCTTTGTTTCTTCAGTAGAACACATTTGATGATTTTTAACTCCAGCCGTTGCAGTCTGTCAGTCGTATAATGCATGGCAATGGTAACAAAATCTATGAGAGTAAAAAAAAACATGCACGGACAAATCCAAATTAAACCCTTAGGACACACATTGATGTCCTAAGACACGAAACGATCGGTTTGTGCCAGAAACCAAACAGTATTTATATCATTTTTTACCTCTAATACACGTCACCTACAGCAGATAAACATCAAATTTCCATTTTTGGGTGAACTATCCCTTTAATGCAGTAATTCAATTTAACAACAGCAAATGAGATGTACACAAAATTGCTGAAGTGCAGAGGCACAGTCTTTGTAATATACTGTTCAAAACTTTGGGGTCAGTAAGAACTTTTTTAAATAAATTAATTATTTAATAAATATTCATAAAGTTTTTCAAAACTGACAGTAAAGATGTTTATAATTTTACAAAAGATTTCTTTTTCAAATAAATTCTGTTCTTCAAAAAGTATTATGGTTTATATAAAAATATGAAGCTGTACAACTGTTTTCAATATTTATAATAATAATAAATGTTTTTGAGAAGAAAATCAGTTTTTAGAATGATTTCTGAAGGATCATGTGACACTGAAGACTAGAGTGATGGCTCCTGAAAATTAAGCTTTGTATCACAGAAATAAATTACATTTTAAAATAATATTTAAATCGAAAACAGTTATTTTTATTTGTAATAATATTTCACAATATTGCCGTTTTTACTGCATTTTTGCTCTGTAGTCTTGAGCATGACAGACCTTTTTCAAAAACATTGAAAAATCTTACCAACCCCAAACTTTTGAATGGTAGTGTATATGACACAGTGTTTTACACACACACAAAAAAGAGAGGGAGAGAGAGTTAAGTCTGGTTGGAGTCATAGCCATGTTTGCGTTCAAGCCCTGGCTTGAAAATTTATTTAGGAATCCTAACTATGCATTGTGTTGAACTTTATTATTTGGCAGCAGCTATTTGCACTAACTAAGCATAAATAGAGATAGATTCTATTTACACCATGTAAAAATAGCAGTATTTTTTCCTTTAATATTTTCTTTCGATATTATTTATTCTACTATTGTCTTTATGAGCCATGTTTGGGTTGTGAGTCCCCATCAGTTGAGAACCACTAAATTAGAGTAATAATGTATGTATTGTTTACAATGTTTTACTCAAGTTGAGCATTGTTTTTCTCACTCTTTCTCATTATCTCTGTCTAACACTTGTTTAGGAAGCGAGATCCAGCTACAGGAGGATCCTTACAGACTCGGCACGCAAGCTCAACGCTCAGGGCTCTCAGCTGGGAGCCTGCATTGAGAAAGCCAGACCTTACTACGAAGCCCGTAGACTCGCTAAAGAGGTGTGTGTGTGTGTGTGTGTGTGTGTGTGTGAGAGCAAGAGAACATAACATAACAAAGATGTTTTTGTAGTTTGCTGATTCATTTCCAGTCTTTTATTATTGCGAAAAATCCTCCCGCTGAATCAGAACACTTTTCTCAATGCAGTGATGGTGAAAGAGCGAGTGCGTTAATGTGATTAACCCTGATAACACGAGATGTGATTTGCACATCACTTTTCATTAGCATTTTGCAGCCAATTTCAAATATGTAATTGAACTGATGAAAATCGTTTAGCTGAGGCTATAGAGAGTAATTGAAAACAATTGAACCAACACAGAATTTAAACTTTGACTTGGTCATCATCAGCTCCTCTCATGAAAACTGTAAATAAGTTGAGTGCGGATGAGTAGACAAGTTCAGTAAATGTAGTGGTTGTTTATTTAGATCTCGTTCGCTCTCTCTATTTGTCTAGAGAGAGAGACATATATATACACACACACACACACACACACACATCTGAATAGATGAATTCTACTGTTCGAAAGTTTGGGGTCTATAAAAGTTTCTTACATTTTGAAATGTAATTTATTTCTGTGATGCAAAGCTGCATTTTCACCAGCATCTTTACTCCAGTCTTCAGTGTCACATGATCCTTCAGAAATCAAACGTTTTTGGGTCAGTAATTTGTTTCTTTCTTTGTTTGAAAGAAATTAATATTTTTATTCAGGAAGGATGTGTTAAATTGATAAAAAGTGATAGTAAAGACTTATATTGTTAGAAAAGGTTTCTGTTTTGGAAAAATGCTGTTCTTTTGAACTTTTTATTCATCAAAGAATCCTGAAAAGGTATTACAGGTTCCCCAAAAAATATTAAGCACCACAACAGTTTCCAACACTGATAATAAATGAGGATCAAATCAGCATATTAGAGTGATTTTTTTTAAAGGATCACGTGAAGTCTGGAGTAATGATGCTGAAAATTCAGCACTGCATCACAGGAATAAATGATATTTTACAGTATATTAAAATAGAAAACAGTTATTTTAAATTGTAATAATGTTTTACAGTAGTACTGCTTTGATCAAATAAATGCAGCCTTGGTGAGCTTGAGAAATTTCTTTAAAAAACATTAAAAAATCTTACTGATCCCAAACTTTTGCAAGGCAGTGTGTGTACATATATGGGAAGGACACATAGTTGTGGTGAAGCTGCCCTCACCAGTTTCCCATAGCTGCGGCCGTTTTCATTGTATTGCATCTCTCATCCCCTGTTTTTCATATTACATATTTGTGTGGTGTGTGTGTGTATTAGACAGCTTGCATACAAAATGCCCTTGAAAATGATGCTTCTTAAAATTGTTCTCTTTTAGAGCAACGCTGCTTCAGCCATACACATTCAGACGGATAGCTCTGGCACGGCATCATGTCTTGTGCTGTTGTTTGAGCATGTCGCCATGAGCTTTGCATTTTTAAGACAGAATGTCAAGTTAAAAATAGTCCACATTTTTAAAAAATGTGTCTTGAGGCCTTTACATTCAGTTTTTTTTCTTTGCTCTCAGAGCACAAGGATACGTTTTATGTAGCCTCCTCCTTTAGAAACATGTCTGTGACCCAAAAACCAGCCAAGTTATACAGGGCTTCCTTAAGACTGATTCAGGCAGCCCACAGTCTGGTAAATTTTGAAAATATGTTTTTTGCACATCCCTAATAATAAAGCAAGATCCAGTGCCTCTAACAGTTTTGAATTCAGTTCTCGTATTTAAGTCTTACACTGTCTGATAGGGTTTGCTGAGAAATATAGCATAAACTATCTGGAGTTGTGCATGTCACCATTTTATATATTTACTTATATTGCTTGTCACTAAGTTTACATGTGATATTCATAAAAAAGATAAAGATAAAAAAGAGTCTTGGCTTCAGATATTCATTCATACAGACATCATTCGATTCCTGTAAACTGAGCATTTGAAGAGTCTGCTAATAAATGCAATTGTTGGATAGCTCTGGCACGGCATCATGTCTTGTGCTGTTGTTTGAGCATGTCGCCATGAGCTTTGCATTTTTAAGACAGAATGTCAAGTTAAAAATAGTCCACATTTTTTAAAAATGTGTCTTGAGGCCTTTACATTCAGTTTTTTTTCTTTGCTCTCAGAGCACAAGGATACGTTTTATGTAGCCTCCTCCTTTAGAAACATGTCTGTGTCACATGAACCCAAAAACCAGCCAAGTTATACAGGGCTTCCTTAAGACTGATTAGTCGACTAGTCGTTCAGGCAGCCCACAGTCTGGTAAATTTTGAAAATATGTTTTTTGCACATCCCTAATAATAAAGCAAGATCCAGTGCCTGTAACAGTTTTGAATTCAGTTCTCGTATTTAAGTCTTACACTGTCTGATAGGGTTTGCTGAGAAATATAGCATAAACTATCTGGAGTTGTGCATGTCACCATTTTATATATTTACTTATATTGCTTGTCACTAAGTTTACATGTGATATTCATGGCTATCGCAACAATAAAAAAGAGTCTTGGCTTCAGATATTCATTCATACAGACATCATTCGATTCCTGTAAACTGAGCATTTGAAGAGTCTGCTAATAAATGCAATTGTCGATGTGAACGTAGCCAAAGTCAGATATCATCCTTGGCGAGGATGCCATATTTCCAGCGAGTTATCCCAATGAAATATGGCCTGCCATTCCCGGTTCCTGACTTTTATTGATTGGTTTGGGTGTTCTGATCTGTGCACAGCAATTTTCACTGACAGCAAGCCAGGCTTTTTCAGCTAAACGGTTTTCAGATCCAGCCTTGTTTGCGGTATGATTGGAAGTCAGCTTTACAGTCCTCAACTCCCATTGACCATTTCATCCTCATTATTTAAAGTGGATGCTTATGGTTTGTGAAGTGCTATACAGAGTACATCTCTCTTGTATTTTGTCTTATTACATAACAATTCTGCAGCAATATTATTTTTTATATTCTTCCATACTAATCCCACATCCTGTAGCTAGTGTTTTATTACATGCATATAACTTGATATAACGTTTGGAAGGATTTGCAGTGCCCATTCACTTTATGGCTCTCTGTAAGGTCAGCATCCCTTCCTCTGATTGGTTGAGAGCTGAGTGATTGATTGCTGTATATGAAATATGATGGATGACCTTACCAACAGGCTCAACAGGAGACCCAGAAGGCAGCGCTGAGGTACGAGAGGGCTGTCTCCATGCACACAGCTGCCAGAGAGATGGTTTATGTGGCTGAGCAAGGTTTATTGGCTGACAGGAACACATTGGACCCTACCTGGCAAGAGATGCTAAACCATGCCACAGCCAAGGTACGACACAGTGACTCAGCTTCGCTCTTAGATAATTACGGCAATAGGCGGTGGCATAAATTTGCTCAAAAGCACAAGTGCTCTTAGGTTTACAACAGGTCTTAATTGCTAAAATCAATCCCTCATCGTCAGAATTATAGGTTTGCCTTGTTAAATCTTAATGTGCACAGCTGGTTAGTGTGGATTTTAATGGCAGTGTGGCTTTGAGTGTCACAGTGGGAGCAATCAATAATGCTGATGAATGCACACCTACACTTAAAGATCAAGGTTACATGTCTTCATTTATGTTTTATTCAAACCCTGCCAGTAAAATGTAAGCAGCACTTCTTTGATGTGAAATCATCCTACAGTTTTAGTTTCCAGTTGGGTTGTCACCAAATCTTCAGTAGTCAATATTAATGCTAGTGAATTTTCAAGATTCTTGATGCCAATTCCAGTAGCATTGAAAATACATAAATACTGTTAAACGTACTCACTTTTTTACAATTATTGCCTCAGGTTTTTCAATAAATCATTCAAGTGAAAGTTGCAAATTAAATAAACACTGATTCAGGTTTATAAATTAATCATTCAAGTGAACAGCCAGTAATAAAGTACAGAAAAATAACAAGGAATGGAACAAAAATACAAATAACAGTGCTTGACGTTTTCAAATTAACCATTCAAGTAAATAGTCAGTAATAAAAAGAATAAAGTAACAAATTGCATGCAGTAGAATAGCAACAATAGAACAAAGAACAAATTAAGTAAACAATGGTTCAAGTTTTTTAATTAATCATTTGACTAAACGGTCAGTAATAAAAATATCAAAGAAACAAATTACAACAGAACAGAACATTGGATATGCCTGGTCTTATTGTGAATGATTTATTGGTGCATGTTATTCCAAAGAATAAAATTGTCTTTGTTATCTTTAATCCAAGTGTAAAAACTTTGTCTGCAATGACTTTTCTCCTGATGTCACTTAGGCCGAATGGTTTTCTGGATAGCCAGATAGTTATTTCAGCAAACTCACATTCAGTCTGGCTCCATTCTGTTTTGTAATGCCCTCTTTTAACAATTTATTCAATTGCCAGATTAAAAAAAAGTCTTGATTTTTTTTCTCTCATTCAGTATCCTGCCTTATTTTGAAATGCATCATATTACAGAAATAAAATGGGTTTTTCAGGCAATTCATGTTAACTTAAAGTTAACAAAAAAGTTTTCAATTGACTCTACCATTTTAACAATCAGTAATAAAATATAGAATAAAGAAACAAATTACCAGTAATGGAACAACTAAAAACAATAGAACAAATAAACAAATTTGTATTTATTTATACAAATAAAGTTAACTGTGAAAGTTTCAAAAACAGCAAAGTAAACACTCAGAAATATATTGGACATTCACACTGTAGACCAATTGATATTGTTGAATTTTCTTTAAAGGGGTCATATGATGTTGCTAAAAAGAACATTATTTTGTGTATTTGGTGTAATGAAATGTGTTTGTGGTTTAAGGTTCAAAAAACACATTATTTTCCACATACTGTACATTATTGTTTCTCCTCTATGCCCCACCTTTCTGAAATGCGACGATTTTCACAAAGCTCATCGGTCTGAAAAGCAAGGTGTGCTCTGATTGGCCAGCTATCCAGTGCGTTGTGATTGGTTGAATACCTCAAGCCTGTGACGGAAAAGTTACGCCCCTCACCATACTGTGATGCCGTGTGTGCGACGTGAGCCTGTGATGCACGACGAGACAAAACCAGTAAAACCCATTATAAACGAGGCATTTGTTGCATCCAGTGGGGACATAATTACGGATTATAATGACTTATACGGCCTTTTTACGCGTTGCATTGCATCGCACCGCGTAAACATAAAACCATGTCTGCATTTGTGATCGGAGAAATGACAAACTGCAAACGCTACTCTACACTGCTCAAAACTCTCGTTTGAATCATCAGTGGCAAATTCTTTAAATATGAAAAACGTACTTGCAGTCTGTGAGTCAGAACAGCCGGCATTGTAGTCTACTCTCCCAGGATCAGGAAACATTTAAATAGCATCATATGACCCCTTTAACTGTTAGTATGAACTTGATACTGAAGTACTGTACCTTTAACATTCCTGAATGTTATCTTCCTCTGTACGTTTCTACAAACTCTTAAGAATACTCTGTTATTGACAGGGTTGATGCGATATTGACTTGTCAAGTGTTTGTGTGAATGATACAGAAAGATAAGAGAATAAATTCGATTAAATGTCCGTTGAGAACAGAACAGGATATTACGTTTGACATGTTTCTGTTTTCAGGTGAACGAGGCAGAAGAGGAGCGTTTGAGGAGCGAGAGGGAGCACCAGCGTGTCACTCAGCTTTGTCAGGAAGCAGAAGCACGTGTGCAGACTTTGCAGAAGGCTCTTAAGAGGGTCATTATCAAGTCCAAGCCTTATTTTGAGCTCAAGGCTCAGTTCAACCACATCTTAGAGGTATGCATCAGAGACTGGCCTCTGCTGTAAAGGTAGTCTGCTGGCCATATCGATTTAAGTTACAAAATGAAATCCTTTATGAAATGCAAACTAGGGGTGGGCAGAATGAATAGAAACTTGACTTGTAGCATACAAACTATTCATTTTTTTTAGTTAGTCTATTACATTTTGTAGTATAAAGAAGTAAACTTTTTCTAACATCAGCCAATTAGTGGTTATTGGCCATAACAGAAAAAAAAGAAAAATTGGGTTGAATTTAAATATTAGTGCATCCCTAAATATTATAAAACATTTTTCTGATTGGATGATTATCTGGTTACCATAATGTCATTAATATATTTGGTGCATAAACATGACAAATTGTTTGTCTTTTTTTATCCATTGTGCTATGATTATCATCACTCATTAACAGGAGCACAAGTCCAAAGTCGTCCAGTTGGAGGAACGGGTGGCGAAGGTGAAGACCCGATATTCTGTTGCCCTCCGCAACCTTGAGCAAATCAGCGAGCACATCCATGCGCAAAGAGGGCGCATTCATGCCGCCAAAGAGCGAAACAGAGCCCGTGGGGGGCGGAGCTCTCCAGTGGGGGCGGAGTCTGAGGGAGTAATCCAGGCAGGGGCGTATGCAGGGGTGGTGGCCAATCCTTTAATGGATAATGACTGGGCCGATCAGGAGAAAACCAGGCAGTGGGTGGAGAAACACAGGGATGTGGGGTGGGGCCGGAGAGAGAAGGTGGGTTCTGACTCCATGTCAGTCATCAGCCTGCAAACCATCGCCTCCGACCTGGAGAAGTTCGATTCTGTGGAGCACTTGGGCGACCTTAGTGACGTCGGAAGTATAATAGGTGAGGAGAAAGAGGCAGAGAGCGAGAGAGGATTTAGGGTCGACGATAGAATAGTAGCGAGAGAGGTGGTGAACCTCTCGAGACAGGACGCAGAGAAAGGTGCCTCAGGGACGGACAGACAGCAGAGAGATGGAGAGCGAGAGAGCTTTGTGAAGCAGCACCACAGAAGTGTTAGTTTGTGAGGAAACAGGAAATTAGAGTTGCCTGTTACTCCACCCCAATCTTGGAGGGCTAAAGCTTGCCTGCAGGCTTCTAGGCGAGACTCTCAACTGACTACAAATGAATCAGACTGAAAACACTCTGCATTCTTAAAGGGATAGTTCACCCAAAAATGAAAATTCTGTCATTAATTACTCACCCTCATGTCGTTCTAAACCCGTAAGACCTTCGTTCATCTTCGGAACACAAATGAAGATTTTTTTTGATGAAATCCGAGAGCTCTCTGACCCTCCAACTCAACTGAAATTTTAGGCCCAGAAACATACAGTAGTAAGGTCATCGTTAAAATAGTCCATGTGACATCAGTGGTTCATCCATAATTTTACGAAGCTACGAGAATACTTTTTGTGTACAAAGAAAACAAAAATAACCCTGAGTTACCATCGTCTGCCATTATCGAAAGTACTATGATGCATGAGTGTGCATTCCTCTGCACGTAAACAACGCATGTGGTATTCTCTATAATGACGAAAGATGGTAACTCGGGGTAGAAGAAATGTTAAATAAAGTCGTTGTTTTAGTTTTATTTGCACACAAAAAGTATTCTCATAGCTTCGTAAAAATTACAGTTTAACCACTGATGTCACATAGACTGTTTTACCGATGTCCTTATATGTTTCTGGGTCTGGGAACATTTTAGTTGCATTGCTGTCTATGCAGGGTCAGAGAACTCTCGGATTTCATCAAAAATATCTTAATTTGTGTTCTGAAGATGAATGAAGGTCTTACAGGTTTGGAATGACATGAGGGTGAGTAATTAATGACAGAATTTTCATTTTTGGGTGAACTATCCCTTTAAAGGTGAAGTGTGTAATTTCAGCGCCCCTTATAGCACTTAATGGAATTGCAAAAACATACAGGTTTCCCGAAACACTCTCTGTCATTGGTTAGATGATCCGCCCCCAAACTTATGCCATTGGTTGAGCCAGTGTTGCCGTATCAGGCTGGTCTGGACACTCAAAAAGAGTTTACACGTTTCGGAGAAATCAACATACTAATAGCTTGATTTTTGCTGCACATTAAGTTAAAGAATATCAACAAAAATTACACACTCCATCTTTAACAGCACTAACTATGGAAGTCCATTTCCACCTGAGAGTAAAAAAGAAAAATTGGTAATTGTAGATCAACATCAATTTTGTCACCGTTAAAGGATTAGTTCACTCCAGAAAATGTCCTGATAATTTACTCACCCCCATGTCATCCAAATGTTCATGGCTTTCTTCAGTCGCAAAGAAATGAAGGTTTTTGAGGAAAACATTTAGGGATTTTTCTCCATATAGTGGACTTCAACAGGGACCAACGGGTTGAAGGTGCTAATTGCAGTTTCAATGCAGCTTCAAAGGGTCTTATCTAGTGAAACAATCGCTCATTTTCCTCAAAAAAATTTTTTTAACCACAAATGCTTGTCTTGCAGTAGCTCTGTGATGCGCGTCCATGACTTCAATCATCGCATATCACAAAGCTAGTGCAAGGCAAGCATTTGTGGATAAAAAGAATGTAAGTTTTATTATATAGAAAATGACCGATTGTTTCGCTGGATAAGACCGTTTGAAGCTGCATTGAAGCTACAATTTGAACCTTTAACCTGTTGGTCCACTATAGTCCATATATGGAGAAACCCTGGAATGTTTTCCTCAAAAACCTTAATTTCTTTTTGACTGAAAAAAGAAAGACATGAACATCTTGGGTGAGTAAATTATCAGGATTTTTTTATTCTGGAGTGAACTACTCCTTTAAGAGAAATAAAGTCACAGTGGGCCTCATTCATTAAACTTTTGTAAATATATGAGTAAATTTGGAGTAATTTGCACATATAATGGACCTTCCAGAAAACTCTTCTTCAGATTCACAAATGCTTCAAACCTCAGATTTGATAATAAAACATTGAAATGAATCCCACAATTAGCATAATTGAATTAGGACTATGCAGCTGTTTTCAATCATTTTTGTTTTATGAATGAAATTTATTTTCATATTTAACTAATATTAATTTTGTTATATTTTATATTTCACGACGTCAGAGTGGCTTTACGAACAATTTAGACCCCAAAAAATTCTGTTCATGTTTCATGAATGAGGCCAATTGTGACATTGTGAGACCTATAGTTGCAATTATGAGACAGTCACATTTGCAAGTTTTGTGATTTTAATTCACGGAATTGCAAGAAAGTCTTCTTCATTTTATTTATTTATTTATTTATATTATTATTTATTTTTTTACTGAAAATGGTGGAAACTGGCTTACATAACTAATAGTCCTACCACACGGTTCAAATGAGTGGAAAGCTCCTCCAGCTGTGGTGACTAAGATTCAGACATTATATTGAAAACATTTTTGGACATAAGAAATCGAGTAATTGAGAGGAAGGAGAATATTAACACACTACACTGACTGATGTGGCATTACTGTAACACTGCACAGTATTTATTTTAGTCAGTCCGCAGGGATTTGTAGTTCTCATGCTCTGATCCTGTCTTTTCTTGGTTACTGTTTCACTGTCGGTCAGGGAACAGGGGAAAAAAGGCAGAAAAGACACTTCACACAATGCGAGAGAGAGGGAAAACAAGTGAGAACTGGACTGAACATTGCAGATCAAACTCACATCTCTTTCTGTTACCTCAGAAAAGGGAAATGCTCTTACAGTGGAGGTCTATGGGTGCGGTTTTACACTTTCCTGATTGACACTGACTTAACCTGTATGTAACCTGGAATATATTTTTTTATAATATTGCTGTATTTGGTTCCCATCTCCAGGTCTCTCTCATCAAGTGTAGATATCTGGAATATTTTGTTTTTATTATTTTATTTGGCTGTCAGTTGGTATTATTTTGTGCAACATGTAATGGCATTTATGATATATTTTACTGTACTGTTTTTATTGATTTTGATCTTTTTGAGAGATTTTAGGTCAGTCGAGGAATGAAAAAAATGGCCGAAAATTTTTACAAGTGTGTCAGTTCTGCTGGATTTTTACAAGAAAAGTTGAGTAAATAGAACAAAAGTGGAGCGACTGAGTGATGTGTACTTGATGACGCAACTGTGTTTTGCAGATATACACTTTGAAATCATGTAAAATGCTAGCTGTTGAACAAACCGTGCTGTGGACAGTACAGTTTTGTTTACAGAATGTTTTTTTTTTTTTTTTTTTGTAATTGTTGTAGTTTTTGTCCACAAACCTTGTAAATCCATCCTTCCCCCATCATAACCTGCTGTGTACAGATTCCTCACCTCTCCTCATAGTAAATATATGATGATCTGTAGAGTTAATCCAGTATGCTGCTGTCTCTCTCCATTCATTAGGTCACACAAGCTGATGTATGATAAATACAATTAATCCTTACGTGACCGATACTGTAACTTATTCTGTAAATGTTAATTTATTGCACAGTTCGAGATATTAAAACTTGAATTTAACGACTATGATCTTCTTTTTCTTATTTAATCTCACTTGGAGTGTGGAGTATGGAAGGTTATTAATTGCTACTTTGTATCTCCCAATTGTGACTTTATATCAGAAGATATGTTTTTATATCTCACAATGTAATTATACGTCAAAGTTTTGACTTTGTTTTTTGTAATGCGTCGACACTAACTCATTGTGACTCACAATTGCAAGTTTATTTGTCATAATTGCGACTGTCTCAATTAACAAAATGTGACTCTATATCTCTCAATTTTTGACTCTTTTCTTGTAAGTGCGACTTTATATCCTATCATTGCAACTATTTCTTACAATTGCAACATTCAAACTAAAAATCTTTCTTACAGTGTTATTCTTTATCTCTCAATGTCGACATTATTTATTGTAATTATGACTATTTCTTATAATTTTGACAACCAGCTGTGACTTTGCAGTTGTGCCCATTTTTATTATTATTAATGTGACTTTAAGTGTCACAATGTGACTTTCTCACAATTGCAACTTTGTCTCACAATTGTGAAGATTAATTTAAATTTCCATATTATAACAAAAAAATGTGCCTTTATATCTTGGGCTTTGACTCTGTGTCTCAATTCCAAATTTATTTATTCCAAATTATGTTTTTTTTTTCTTCTCGTAATTGTGGCTATGTCTCCCTGATGTGACTTATAGTGTCGCATGAGAAGTCACAACTTCGAAATATAACTGTCATTGTAATTGCGAATTTATACCTTACAATTGCAAATATTTTTTGAGACAGTGAATCTAAATGTTACTGTCTTTTACAAGAGATCAATTCGAAATCAAGAAATATAAAGTCACATTGTAATTGTGAGTGTCTCCCAGATGTGACTTTATATTTCGCAGTTGTGACCTTGTTTCTAGTAATGCGACACTATAATTCACATTGTGTGAATTTATATCTTACAATTGCAAATATTTTTTGAGACAGTGTAACTCATACAAGAAATCAAGAAATATAAAGCAACATTGTAATTATGACTATTTCTCGTACTTGCGACCCTTCGCATAGAGTTTGATTGACATGCAATCTGACCAATCATAAGGCAGAATCAGCCATTTTGTCCGACAAACCAGGCTGGAGAGTAGATTAACTTCAGTGGATGTAAACTGTATTGATGTTTTTTTTTAAATAAAATACCTTCTGATGTTCATTCATGTTTATTTCGTGCTTTAAGTAAATATAAAAATATGATCGGTTCACATGCTGCTTCAGGCGCTACAGCGATCTCTCACAACACTTTAAAGAGCCACAAAAGTTATTATTGTTTGGATTCCTTAAAAGAGACCAAATTTGAAAGCTTTGTTTGATACCAGAAATAACCTGCTCTGTCTTGTCTGTCGGCACGTTGTCAGTTTTCTCTTTGCTCGGTGATGTATTTTTCACTGCATGAGAACATGATGTGTGGCGTGAGAGCGCCGTGGCTTGTCGGACATAGCAACAATAACTAAGAGGGGGCGGGTCTTTGCCAAGGGTCAACTGTGACTTTCACAACTGTGAACATTTTCTTTACATCTCACAGTATGACTATATCTCTTAATTTCAACTTTATTACTTGTAATTATGGGCTTATTAATTGTGACTTTATGTCTTGCAGTTGCCTGTTTGGTTCTAGTAATGTGACAATCAATCTTACTGTAAATGTTGTTTCAGAATTGCATTTATTTCTTGAAATTGCGACATTATAACTAATAATACAAACTATCTTCTGCAATGTGACTATATCTCTAAATTCTATTTTTATAGTAATTATTTCTGGTAGTTATGAGATTATTTCTCATCTTTGCGACTTTAAATCACTCAATGTGACTTTTTCATAGTCTTAACTTTATCCCACATTTCAAATGTTTTGGCTTCCATATCAGAGAGGTTTTACTTGATGCAACAGGATTATGCACATTTTCTGAAGAAAACGAGAAGTGCACTTACTCGTGCGCCACCACAAGGCAAGGGGTGTCCAGGGTGCTTGCTAAGGCATCGCTACGTATGTCGTCTTGTGGGCTTGTTAGATTTGCTAGCCCTGCGTAGGAGCATTAGTACCAGTTACGCTTGGTTTAACAAACACCACTAATTACCAGTTATACTGAAAGTGTCTCAATAGCTTGGTAATTGTAATCAAGAAGAATGGCGAGTTCCCAGGTTTTCTCAGGTATTTTAGGCTGAATGTTGAGCCGAGAGCAGTGGGGCACTCCAGCTACCTGAAATCAATCAGATGTGCAGGACTTCCATAATGAAAAGAGAAAGAGAGGAGGAGATTATCCTCTGTCTTCAGTCTTTAATTATTCAACAATGATATAAATATCGAGCAGAGAACTCATAGAAACCAGCCGCTGGGGAGAGAAAGGAGTGTGTGAGGACTAGGGCAAAGGATGAATGTGATGTAAAATGCGATAATTGTCATAGTGAAAGGGAGGATGAGGGCAGTTTAAGGTGAGAGACTAATTTCTCTGTGACTGCAGAGAGTGAAGGTGACATTAGGTGTGGGAGTTTGTGAGAGACAGCTAAGATGATGACAGCCGAGTTTAAACTGAAAGATAAGGTGTCACCGGCAGCATTTGTAACCGGAGCTACTCCCACAGTAGTGTTTTTCCCCCCCTCTTTCTGGTTTTCATTATGTCTAAATTTTTCACTCAGGACTTTGTGACTCACTGATTCCACTGCTGGGATACCTGAGGGGAAACTCATCAGAAAATGCATTATTTTGATTGTCAATTTGGAGAGGTACATTACAGACTGGAACGAGCCTGGTTCCTTCATGAAGTTCATACATCAGAACTCATTTATAGATGTAGCATTCTTATCATTGATGCAACTTTTGTTTGTTAAAGAGTTGCAGCATTTACTTGTGTTAAGAAAATAGAAAGTGTTTGACATGTTTTTGAAAGAAGTCATCAAGGCTGCATTTAAATCACAAAAAGTACAGGAAAAACAGCAATATTGTAAAATATTATTACAATTTAAAACTGTTTTCAATTGTAATATATTTTAAAATGTAATTAATTTCAGAATTACATTACTCCAGTCTTCAGTGTCACATGATCCTTAAAAATTCATTCCAATGTGCTGATTTGCTGCTCAAGAAACATTTATTATTATTAATATTATGTTAAGTATAATATGTTTTTTAACTAAAAGAATTCTAGAACAGTTTCAGGTCAAGTATTGCCTGCCATGCTACAAGATGCTGCATTCACAGCTTGGCACGTGCTGTCCGCTGCCCTCTTACTCTTACACATCACAGACCGGCTGAGTTTGTCCCGGGATCAGAACTCAAGTGTCACACCTAATGGAACAGATCCCAGGTGAGGTAGTTGTGATTTCACTGATCTTACCTGTCTGTGAGCAACCTTGGAATAGATTGACCAGTGAAGGACTTTGTTCTGAGGCGAAGAAAAAGAGAGCATGAGATCAAGACAGTTCTGATAAATAGAATTGATCCAGAAATAGGGAGAGCGCAAACAGTTGGCCTTGTTAGGAAAGATTTATCTGAAGTCTGGGTTTAAAAAAACTGACCCAGACAGAATTTAGAAGATGCAATTCTTTCTCGCTCTCTCTCTCTCTCTCTCTCTCTTTCTCTTTCTTTATATGGTTTTGTATGTCATTTTGTTCATTGTTCTATTCATTCCTCCCATTGCTTCTCTCTCTCTCTCTCTGTCTGTCTTTCTGTCTCTCTCTAGGACATAAGTTATGTATGTGTATATGTATGTATGTGTGATATATATATATATA
>NW_015505237.1:3206747-3255427 GCF_001515645.1 Sinocyclocheilus grahami
TATATATATATATATATATATATATATATATATATATCATTTACAACTGTTGGATTAGGTTAGATTATTGTTAGATTTTTAACATTCTGAATGTTATTCTTGTCCCCAGATATGACTTTTCCAGTGTAAATCTGTAAATCAGTTTTCCCCTCAACCCCACACCCCATTTTATTATCCACCGGTCAAAATTGTATAAATCTAACCACTTAGAAAAGTAATAGCACACAACAAGAGATATGATTCATATCTGTAGCACATATGGTACAGGATTAGTTAAGCTTGTTACAGCAAGCACCACTAATAATAATTGCTTCAAATTAATACTTCAAATTATTCATAGCCACGTAAACCAATACTGCACAGAGAGATACATTTGGCTCTTCCAAATGAATGGTAATAGGCCTGACTGGTGTGTGGAAACAGCACCTCTTGTGTGAATGCACATCCCCTACAGTGAAACTATAGTGCTTCTGGACTGATGTAAATGATTTGCCTCCACCACATGCCATTGTATATGTAAATGAGAGCTCCTTGAAAGTGGCTGCACAAAAACATTTGCAGCGGGGAATAATTAAGTGCTCCCTATCCTACTGTACTCCTCTGTTTGTGCTCAGCAAGCACAATCTATTGTCATGAGTATGACAACATCTGTATGAGTAATTACTGCAGCCCACTGCACACTGTTCAATTTCCCCTCCGTCTAATGGGAGAGCACAGAACTAATACTCAGAAGAGTTTGAGAGTGATCCTCTGATGAAATGAGATGTGGCAGACTGGCAGTGGTTTGGCTTTTTGTATGGCCATCAATTTGATTACTCTGCTGCACCACCGGTGGTTGCAAACATGAAAATTGCATCGCATTTCTTCTCAGCAAATCAGAAAGTTTTAAAGGTCATTATTGACTTTGTGCATGGGAAAGAGACTGCTGAGGTGTTGACATCCTAATGGACTAGGTCTATAATGAAATGTGTGCCTGCACCCTCACTCACATGATAAATGCTGCTCTCATCAAATAGTGAGATATCATTTTCAACCAGCATGACTCATCCTCTCAGCTTCCACTGCCAAGAACAGAGACACAGGATTTAGAGCAGCACTCTCACAGAGGAACTCTTCCATTCCCAAGCTGGAAACAAGAAACTGGGAACTAACTTTTTATTTCTTCAAGGAAATACAAAAAGAGCATAGCTGTTCGGTCATTACGTCGATTTGTAGGCCGATCCGGAAGGCTAATTCACCACTGGTTCCCTTGGGAATTTCTTATCAGTTTTTAAGAATAGTTTTAGGATTATAAGTAAAAAAAAATTTAAAAAAGGTGTGTGAACAGACTTTGAATTAGTTTCTTTTTTTATTTTATTTTGAAGCATTTGCTGCAAAAAGCCTTGGTTTAAGAAAACAGTATCTTCTTTATCCTAATATGGAATTTATGTTGTAGAACAAAACATCTCTTCAAAACAATATAGGCCACAGCCCTAATTGTATTTATAAACTGTAAATTGCCATTCCCAAAACCCACTGACAATTCCTTAGAGAATCCATGGCTCAAAAATGCTAATCTCCAACTGGGTAATAGGACAACAAACTGAACAGCTTTAGTTGTAGGTAAGCTTAGGTTTATAGGCTTTGGTTCTGATGCTTTGCTGTTGTCACATAACACAGCTTTGGCAGAAATAATCAATTGTATAATTCACTGTATAATTGTATATTGTTTTTCTACTTCAAAATTTAATATTTAATTCAATGTGTTGCTGCTTGTTTCTTTGTAATTGTGTGTGAAATTTATAATTTCTGAATAAAAATGATTTCTACACCAAAATGTGTGTGTGTGTGTGTATATTATATATATATATATATATAGTATATACACACACACACACACACAGGTTTGTTTTTATGGTTTATGGGGACTCTCCATAGGCGTAATGGTTTTTATACTGTACAAACCGTATATTCTATTGCCCTACACCAACCCTACCCCTAAACCTACCCCTTACAGGAAACTTTCTGCATTTTTAGATTTTCAAAAAAACTCATTCTGAATTATTTATAAGCCTTTTGAATTACGGGGACACTGACAATGTCCTCATAAATCACCTTCTCGTTGTAATACCTATGTCATACCCATGATATTATACAAATTTGTGTCCTCATAAACCACATAAACATGCACACACACACACACACTCACACGCTGAAATATATATATAATTTTAATAAATGTATTCACTAGATTTAATAAAACAGTTTGAGCTTTAAAATCATGCAGCAGCAGAAGTAAAACAGAATGCTTCAAAATCAACTTTAAGCCAAATACAACAGATTTTGGACAAGTCTTGCAACCAGAAGTATCTGCAAAATTTAATAATAAATATATTTATCTTAATAATTGGCTAATGAATCTGTGGATTTGTAGATGGTAAATTTGTAGAAGTTCATTGCTTGAGTGAATGTGTGCACTCATCTACGACACAGCTGCCAAAATATATAGATATTTGAAATAAAGTAATTTAATATATATCCTCAAATGTCAAATTATTGAGTGCAAAGAAAATATATTTGTGGTAAAATCTCTTCTATTTGTTCATAGACTGCATCAAAAGTGGAGGCTAAAAATTTGGAGCAAGAGGTAAGGGCCAGAACACATCAAATGTGATGGTATTTAACAAAATAAAAAGTCAATGAGTGAATTTGTAAATTATATTTTAAATAAGCTATTAAGCAGCACATAAGTTGTTATTTATTACTGCTTGCAGTTAATACCAGCTTGAGCTGCTTTTTCCAGTATAGGGAATACAATGCCGCCTTGAAGGCACTGGAAGAATGAGTAGTCATCTAGAAAGTAACAATTGAAGCACCAACCCACACTGTAAAAAATAAGTGTAATTTGAACTGTAAAATTTTGTAAAAACGCTATGGGAAAAAAACTGTTAATAGATTAACAGTAAGTTCCCGTACTATATACAGGGACAAACTGTAAAATATCTAACTGGATATTTCTTGTAATTTTACAGTAAAATGCAGTAAAAATTTACAGTTTTTAGAAGTAAAAAGAACAAATCAATGTATAATTTACAGTCAAAAACTGTAAACTGATATTCCCAGAATTCCCTAAATGACACTCCACATTTGAAAGTATTTTGTTTAAATAATCATGTTTTTTAAATAGTTTTTGTTATTAGTTATGTATATTTGTGCTTTGTTACATCTTCTGTTGTTTAATGAAAGTTGAATGCATTATTTATGTATCATGTGTGTTACCATGATGGTGTTTTGTGTTTGCATGAATGACTCTGTGCACCTTCTATATATTAGTATATACTTCTGCTTGTGGTGAAGCTACTTGTGATGAGCTTTGATTCTTCATGTGGCTTTCTCTTTTACCACCTGCATTATTATGGTGGTTGTCAGTATGTTAAAGGTACAAAACAGATTTTAATAGCAGTGTGCATTGCTGAATTTACTGGTTTACATTCAAATTTTCTTGTTTGTAAATTACAGTTTTATACTGTAAAATGTACAGGGTTTGGCCGTAAATGTGTTAACAGTTTTTTCTGTATTTTCTACTAAATTATTCTGGCAACCACAGCTGCCAAAATGATTTTGTAAAAACTACAGACTTTTTTTTTTTTACAGTGCAGCTTAAGCCAGCCTAAGACGGTTTGCTAGTCATAACTGGTTTATGGTCTCCTGACCTGGACAAGCCATGGTGTTCAACTGGTCTACCAGCTAAAAAAGGGCTATAAAACCAGCCAAAAGACTAAGCCAGGAAATCAGCTTCGTTCCTCACAAAAGAATCAAGATGCTCCAGTCGACCGATAAGTATAATACAGTGACAGAATGACTACATACATCAAAGTGACACTTCACTAGAAGAGGAGATCCATTGGCTCATGCACCCTGCGCAGGGAGGAGGTCTGCACTATTTATCTGGGATATGAGCGCACCATCTGTCTTTCCGTCAGCCAATGAGCGCTTTCATTCCCACTCTATTCACCGGCGGTGTCTTCATGCAGTGAGCGGACTGCACACTACAGACTGCAGATGAGCGAGGGCGCACTGCCCTGTGACGTCGCGAGCGAGCGAGGGACAGTAACGTTACCGAGAGCGCGAGGAAGCAGAGGGAGGCTCCGCGAGCCGTCGTCGTCCGTCGTCCGTGTGCAGCTACCGACTTTCTTTTTTGCCGGTATTACATCATATATATTCAGTCCTGACTGGCTTCCACAGAGGATACTCTCATGAGCCGTTTAATTTCCATCGATATTTGGTATTTATTTTTTACCTGCAAGTCTTTTAGGCGACGGAATCATGGCAAGTACGCTAGCGTCTGATGTTCGCACGATTAGCGAAAAACGACAGTCCGTCGGACGTTTGTAAACAACAGTGTGAACGTTTGCGTCTAACACAGCTTCTTTTTTTGCGTGTACGCTTTCTTGATTTTGTTGTCTCTCGTTGTAATCGAGCAATACATTTACGCGAAGCACAACTGTATGTCTGGTTCTCTAATTACTATTATTGTTTGTTCGTTTTAAAACATTCGACTGTTATTTGATCACACGAATATTGAAAAGCAATTGTAATCTCGCACACAAGCGACGCACGCAATATTAATCGTACAAGAGCAATTTCACGCGCAGGCGGATGAAGTTTAATACGAAGCTGTGCGTAGTGAACGCCTAGCGCGAGCAATTAAAAGAGCGTATTTATTTACCTGCCGTCTTACTAGCACGCACACGCTGGCTATATCGAGCATCCCTCAAGGACCATCTCCACAGACCGTTCCCAAAAGAGCCTGCACGACGCAGTAAGTAATATAATTGTGTGCAGTAATTGTTCTCGTCGGGGGTCTCATCTACTTTACAGTGAAACAATTTAATTGAATGTGTCATCATGAGGTTTCTTGGCAGTTTTGAGGCACCACACAGACGCTGTGCTCAGAAACACCAGCTCAGCTGCTGTAGTGTAGAAATCCCACTCAAACATCGTTTCAATGGGCCCTGCAGCGTAGTGGAGAGGCAGGTTGACCCGGAGTGTTTTTGAGCGCTTGTATTCTCGGTCTTGTGTTTGAATGGTCGCTGTCCGCGGTGCTGATGTAGAGCAGTGCTTCTCGATCCGGGTCCTGGACGAGCCCCAGTACTGCACATTTTGGATGCACGCTCCAAGACCTAAAATGAGAACAATATTTTTTTTTTAAGTTACCTTATTATATTCTGCAAATAAATGGCGTATTTAAAAGACAATACATATAAATGTACTGTTAGGAAAAAAAAAAACTGATGATGATGTGAATTGAAAATGAGCTCTTTGCGCTTTTCTTTTCCACATTTTTGGTCTATAAATAATTTTTTTTGTAAGAAATCTGCTACTATTATGCGTGCAAGCTCTTCTCCTTGTTGAACTTTGGTATTGTTTTTTGGGTCTCATGCACCAAAGTCATTTTTATGTACTAACTCCTTTAAGTATTTGGCGTGGACATTCATTTTTTCCGCTGTAAAATATTGTAAAAGTGTATTAATGAGTCTTAATACGTCTTAATTACCTTGTGATTTAAAGAGATTTTTCAAATTTGTATTTAAGACATCGTGCATATTTTATTTTACAGTGAAATATTTGAAAAAAAATTAATTCCCTGTGTGATCCATCAAAAATGTATTTTTATTTTGTTTTAATTATTGGTATTATTTAAATATTTATGATGTTTATTTAATAGTAATTAATAGTACATGTCACAAATAATTACAAAGTATCGGGAAAGTAACACGTTGAATTAAATGAATGAAATTTGGAAGTATAAAAACTGAAATAGTATTTTCTTGTAAAACACACTCCAATGAGTGTTAACAACTTAAAAAAAACTTTTTTACAGTGTGGGTGATCATGTGGGCTTCCATTGTTTCAGCTGTGTTGCAATCAGTACATTTTGCAGTAGTTTTGCAGCTTAAATATGTTGGTGTATTAACATTATTATAATTTAACAACATAAAATTAGGAAACGCAAATTGTGTAGTCCATAAAATGACAATGTAATGAATCAACCTTCCTTGCTGAATTTGTTAGGTTGAGATTAGGATACGGGAGACATGAAAGCCACCGAAAATGTGTATTTTTCAGGAACAGGGTTGAGAAGCACTTACATAGCTCAGTATTTCTTGATCCAGGTCTTGGAGGGCCTCAAAACTACACGGTTTGGATAAAATGCCGGTTCTCATTGATCGGTTCATCTGTAAAATGCTCTATGAAGTGAAATGAGTGTGTAAAATAAAGGAGACATCCAAATTGTGCAGTGTTGAGGGTCCTGCAGAAGGAACCCTGTAAAAAAATGGCTGAGGAAAGAGAGAGGCAGATGAAGAGGAGAGGGTGGCGGTTGAGTGGTTTTGATTGTTGTTTTTGTTGTGAATACTGACGTGAAACAGAATCTGGGGTATTGTGCTAGAGTTGTTGAATATTTGATTGAAATGTATGTTATGCAGTCTGTGTTTTATGCATTGTAAAGAGTGACAATGTGCAGTTGTTACCTAAATAAATTTTTTTACCTTGATCTGAGCTTTAAAATTAAGTTTATTGTTGCGACTAAATATTTAATCATATTAAATCATATTTTTTGGCTTGATTAGACCAGTTGATTTAGATATTACAACACGAGGCACATCTTCAGCATAACATTTTTACAAAACATTTTTACAGTGTTGTTTAGGTGGGCAATTCTGAATTTAAATGCCACACTGTTTAAAATAAAGATTCTTTATTGGCGTTGATGGTTCCATAAAGAACCTTTAACATCCATGGAACATTTCCATTCCACAAAAGGTTCTTTATAGGGGGGGAAATGGTTCTTTTAGAATGTTCATTGAAAGGTTATTTGAATAAATGGCATCCCTGAGAAAAAATGAATGAATAAATACAGTAAATAAAAATTAAAACATCCTTTTGGAACCTTTATTTTTAAGAGTGGAGTTTTGTTTAATTTTTGTATGTATTCTCGCAAGTAGTTGAATACACTTATATTTAATGAATCATTCGTATATTGTGAAGTGATTTGTTTAGGGCTATGTAACAGAAACATCAAGGTCCTTATAAAGGCCAGGACCATTCTTTGGCTTGGCAACAGCTTAATTTCTTCTTGGATGGCTGTTTCACACGTACTGAACTGTGTGCAGTGTGAAATTGCACTATTTAAGAGGGTAATTCTTTGAGTAATGAAGGTGGAAACGATGTGTCAACTTCAAGACGAGTTGGAAAATAAAGAGGGAAAGATGTCTGCAGCACTGATGGTCCTGTACAATCTACTATTCCTGGGCTGTTATACAACAGTCCTGTTGAATCATGAGACCTAATGACCTTCATAAGATCTAGTGTCTCATACAATTAGAGATCCACAACCAAGTGGGTTTGGTTTTCTCCAACATAAGCCTGTCTGGATGTAGGTAATAGGGTGAAAGGTCACTCATCACGCCATATTACATTTGTAGGTTTTGTGCTCCTCATATACTGGCTTCACACACATTTTCTTGAGTTGCAGCTTTGTAAAACCCTCCTTTGTGAAGCATAGCTTTGTATATTCTTCTGGGTCAAAGAGGTGCCGATTCAATTCTGCGAGTTTTATTTAAGCTGTACTTTTGTGGCATTTAGCAATTATGCTGTGAAGGCTGTCTCTGTCAGTAAGTGTCAACTTTCAGCCGCTATTCCATTTCACTGATGCCGTTGGTGCATGTCTGGCATATTGTTATTTCTGAGATGTTCTCCTTGACATTTTAAGTCATTTGATAGCTTTGTGACTGATGCACCTGTAATTTAAGCTTAGGTTATTCAGCCTCGCTGGCACTATGTTATGTGCCTGGTATTGCTTTAAAGGCTCACATATCAAACAGGTAACAGTCAGATCTTCTTTATAGCTGACACATACTGCAGAGTGACAACCAGCCTAGTATGTGACTCACCTTTACAGCTCCATTTAGGTTTTCAGTGTTAAATGACTGTGTTTGAATCCATTTCGCCCAGTATGTTTAGGCTACTGCACATTTTATGCATATATGTGTGCATGAGAGTGATTTCTTTACTCACATTTGCGTTTGGATGGTGTATCTTTCTGGTAATATGAGGAATCTCTCAGTCGAGGTATTTTTATTGCAGTCTGTCTTTATGCAGGTGTAGAGTGTCTGGAAGCGTAAATGGGGTTAATTGGCATTTCCGTTGCGTACTACTTATGTGTTCATCAGCGAAATAAACCCCCCTGGGGCCAGAGAGTGAGTTAACGAACTCTCTTAATTAGAGGAATGATGAATAATAAAGTTTTTTATCATGTCCATGTGGATCTGCTGATGGAATGCTATATTTATGTATCTAGAACAAGAGACTCGCAGCAATAAATATAAAGTTAGAGTAGAATAGATACAGATATTAAACTTGCATTAGATAGACAGACAGATAGATAGGTAGACAGACAGACAGACAGACAGACAGACAGACAGACAGATAGATAGATAGACAGACAGACAGACAGACAGACAGATAGATAGATAGATAGACAGATAGATAGATAGATAGAAACAGACATTGATTGGGACAAACACTGAATGCTTATGTGGTTCATTGTACAATCAGTTTAAACAAGAAGATGCAGCCCCGCATGTTAATTACTGTAATTGTTTGAAGTGTCCACAATGTATTTGCCCAATGGTCAAACATTTTTATTTGATTGGATTCATGGATAGTTTGTGGAAAAGATCATGGCCTGTCGAAGCATGTGTCTGCTATTAATGTGAACGTGAAACAGTGTTCACAAACCGCACCGTTTTCAGATGGGAATTGATTTTATTCATTGGCTGGATCATTAAATGTGTGCATATGATTGAAAGTAAGAGGGATTCATAGTATCATCTGAAAAGGAAAGTCGTTTCAGATTCAGAGGCAGACGAGCATGTTATTACATTTTGATAGAAGTTTACAAAGGCAAACATTTTTTACTATGAATAATGTGCACCAGTGAATCATGCACAATATGACCAAGAATGTGCATTAAAAAGTAAATAGTGTCCATTTAGATTCCGTGTTGACTTACAGGACATTGCTTCAGCAAACCCCATTTTGTGTTGTCTCAAATTTTGGAAGCGTTCGTGAGTGTAATGCCACCAACACAACCGTGACCTCTCAAAAATTCACCATTATTCAAAGTGCAAACATTGAAGCCAGCGGGGCAGCAACTAGGTTAATGTGAAGTTAAAGAGTTTTAGGTGGAAAACAGCTGAATATGCTCCCACTCACCTTCTCAGTTTGCTACACTAGTTTCACTCAGTTTAATAATTTTCCAGGCCAGTACAGGCCCCCCCGATCAATGATCGATGCCCAGGACATAGGGTCAAGCTGCCCTCTTTTATGGCCCCTTCACACCAAGAACTTTGACCTCTGTCATTGCCAACAAAGTGTATATAACAAAGTATTGAGATTAAATTTTGTTATTGACCAAATACTTATTTTCGACCATAATTTGCAAATAAATTCTTTAAAAATCCTACAATGTGATTTTCTGGATTTTTTTTCTCATTTTGTCTCTCATAGTTGAGGTATACCTATGATGAAAATTACAGGCCTCTCTCATCTTTTTAAGTGGGAGAACTTGCACAATTGGTGGCTGACTAAATACTTTTTTTCCCCACTGTATATGAATAAAGATAAAGTTCTAAACATTGTTCTAAATTTAAGAGAATAGTAGAGTTTGCACCATGTCTACTGTAAAACTATAACGATATATAGGAACAATATCATTGGGATCACTTTCAGAACAATTTTTTCAAGCTGATGAATGAAAAAACACTGAAAGCTTATCAGAATTAATTGGAACTTGAGCATTTAAAAAGGTAGACGAAAATGCGGAGACAATACAGCAAACGGTGAAAACATAAACACTAGTTTCAACAACATTTTCTTGACTCTTTAGAAGTTGCAGTGAAAAGACTGTTTTTTATTCTACTAGATTGACTGCATTAGCTAAATTCACTGTTAGATTTGATAGATAACACTAGCTAGATTCAATGTTTAGATGCGCTCGAAACGTAGCATGCTAAGGACATCTGCTGTTTAAAGCCATGTAAATACAACAAGAACAGCGAAAACCAAAACTGATTCTGACTCATATGGAGTTATGAATAACATTTGTCCTCAAAAGCGAAATTCTCTATGCCGAGTGACAGATTCTCCCAACTCCTTTTGTCTTTGAAGGATCTCATGTATCCAAAAGCATCTGTTTTTGCTTTGGTGTCTTTGTAAAACGTAAAGCAGCAGCAGGTCAAATACATCCACCTTCATT
Organism: Sinocyclocheilus grahami; assembly: GCF_001515645.1. Taxonomy (NCBI): domain Eukaryota; kingdom Metazoa; phylum Chordata; class Actinopteri; order Cypriniformes; family Cyprinidae; genus Sinocyclocheilus; species Sinocyclocheilus grahami. The sequence goes on from NW_015505237.1 coordinate 3,217,048, forward strand.
ACTTTAAAACTGCAGCGCACAAGCTCAGAATAAATAGACAGTTATCACTGGCTGGTGTGTATGCAAATATAAATATAAATATAATTATAGTTATAGTTGTCATTATCATTCTTGGTTTGAACAGGCCTTTACCGGCGACCCTAGTTTTAATATTGTGTTGTAGAACAGTTCCGTGCATGCTTTCCTTACCCACACCGCCTTGAAGATATCAGCTGAAATGGGAAGTCATTTCAAAGGTGGAGCAAGATATTACATTTTGAATAAACATTACAAAGACAAACAATCTTTCACAATAAGTCCAGAAGTGTCCATTAAAGTTGGTGTTGGTGCTGCTTACCATTCAAAAAAGTTCCACCAGACTAAAGTAAATTCTGATTGGCTGTCAATATTTTTATCGTTCATGAGCTGTAAAAAAAAAAAAGTTCCAATGACTTCATCTGCTATTCTCATAGAATTAGAATGATTATTAAAACTTTATAGTTACCATTATCGTCTTTGGTGAGAACAGAACAAAGACAAACAATCTTTCACAATAAGTCCAGAAGTGTCCATTAAAGTTGGTGTTGGTGCTGCTTACCATTCAAAAAAGTTCCACCAGACTAAAGTAAATTCTGATTGGCTGTCAATATTTTTATCGTTCATGAGCTGTAAAAAAAAAAGTTCCAATGACTTCATCTGCTATTCTCATAGAATTAGAATGATTATTAAAACTTTATAGTTACCATTATCGTCTTTGGTGAGAACAGAACGTTTAGCCACTGAATTAGACAAGCTCCCTCTTTTTAAAATCATAGAGACCTTTAAAGTCAGAGAGCAGTAACATATCTTCTCATTGCAGAAGTTGTCAAAAGCTATATCATGAATGACTGGCAGATAGAAAGCACCTCAAAGTCTTCTGACTTGCTAAACAAAGATTCCATCCACACATTTTTGTAGAGACTAAGGCTGTCCGAGTGACATTTCCAGACACCTAATTCACTGAGATCAGTCAAACAATGACTTTCCTTCCTGATATTTCAAGTAAATCACTTAGAACTGCTTCAAGAAAGTAGTATTCCAAGCATAGACTTCACCGTAGGTATTACTTAAAGTGACACGGTGCTCTTGACTTATATGCAGATTTACACACTGAGTGATTGGCTGAATCCTGCAGGAGACACATGCTGTGGTGACTGACAAGACGGATCACTGGAAGAGGACACTTCGCCAGGCCATCCACCCTGTGTGATTGCTGACTAAAGCCAGGTGAAGAAAGGCTGAAATAACTCCCCGGATCAAGAGCCGCTTCGGCTAACATGGCCATTACAGCGGTGCTTTAACGCGAAGAAAGCCTCACTGATGGACAGGCTAATTAACTTGTTCATCACCTATTTGGTTTGAGGTTTGTAACCGTTGCAGAGAGGTGCGGCAAGCGTTCAAATTGCTGGAGTCTTGACAGATTGAACCACGTTATGGGTTGCCGCGGGCAGCCGGCAGGTAAATGCACTTCCTTGAGTGACACACGAGGTCAGGACAATGAGTCCTGAGAGGATGAGGAACAGACAGTGCTGCGATGAGTCCTACACCTTTGTACTTTCTCACCCACCCACTCTGATTTCGCTGACATAGACTGTAATGCCTCATCCTGATGTGCTTTCTCGATTTCGATTTCTTGCTCTGTTATATCACATTCAGATTGACTGATACCTCTAGGGTTGTATCTGTTCAAATAGATGTCCAACAGGCCTCATTGATGCTCCTTATATTACTAGACATGCTTTGAGGAAGCCCTACAGGAGAATGCAGTTGACGCAACCCATGCTGCTTTTGTTTTCCTGTTGTTCTGTGTGAGCTCTCACTCTCAGTGTGATGTTTGGAGGCTTGACACTGGCGATAAACCGCTCTCACTATCGCACCAGTGCTGAACCTGCCTGCCGCAGGGAGGAGGAGCAACTTAATGCATCAATGGTGCTTTGAAATCCGGAGGGTCAACTACCAAAGCCCATTCCTAGCCTTTCCCAGCAGTAATTTGTATTGCGAGCTCGGCTCGAACACTCTATTGAGACACTAATATGATTCATATCAATGCTCTAATCCCATCCCTTATCACCTTCCGTCTCTACTTCCTCTTCCACTATCTCTCGTTTCCCGATTCCATTCGCCGTTTCCTTCCTCTCCACGTCTTTCTCCAGACCTGGCGTCTGGGATTTGTAGATAGTGACTGCAAAAATAGTCTATTTCAATGTGGCATATTGATTTTTTTTTAAGACGGACAGTGTGAGCACATGAAAGCAGTGCTCTGTCTGTATGTTTGATCAAGCTTTTCTGTCAAAGACAAGCAGAGCCTTACTCAAGCCTGTGGATTTTGGCTCTAGTATATGGGGGAAGGTTTTGGACTAGAAAAGCATCCAAATATGTTATAAATAGGAGGAAAGTGAGCACTATAACATTAAATTCAAAAATCAATGGCAAGGAACAGCTTTAGTGGCAGAATTGATTGGAGTCTATCAACTGTATTCAGTGGTTGGACGCCGTTTAAAGCGATGGAGCCGTTTCTGGTGCACAGGTCAGAGAAAGCCATTTCAGCTCAATTTTGGCCGTCCTCTGAGAGTAGAGAAGAGGATGTTGTTAGGAAACCGTCCATCAGCGCTGAACCTTTACTCTAGCAGCGGTCTAGTAACTGCCAGAGTGAGAGCACTTTGTCACATCAGCAGTTGATCAAACACAAAGTTCCTCTGTAGTCTACAACAACACATTTTAGACCCACACTTTCAATGCAATCACAACAATAAAATTAAATTTTTTATATATTCTGAGGACGTTTTGAGTTGTTCTTGCCCCTACAAAATTCACTGCCATGATGCTGTTTTAAGTGCTTGCCAGGGCATTGCTAAGTGGTTGCCATGGTGTTTCTTTTGCATTCTGGGAGTTGCCATGACATTACTGTGTAGCAATGCAGTTGCTAACATACTATGAATGTTTTTGTGCATTGTTCTGTGGTTGCTAGGGTGTTCTGGTTGGTTGCCAGGGCATTGCCCTGTTGCTGTGCAGTTGTTGTTTGGGTGTTGCTAGTTGTTCTGGGTTTTGTCAAGACATTATTATGTTACTATGCAGTTGCTAAATGTATTATGCATGCTTCTGTGGTTGCTCGGGTGTTATTAGTGTGTTCTGGTTGATTTTTGGTTGAAGGCATTGGCATCTTGCTGTGCAATTGTTAAGGTGTTAGGGGAGTTGCTAGCGTGTTTTAGGAAGTTTTTTTTAGGAAGTCAAGACATTGTGCATTGCTGTGCGGTTACTATGACATTCGGCGTGGTTGTCAGGGTGTTCTGGTTGGTTTCTAAACCATTGCCCTGTTGCTGTGCAGTTGTTAAGGTGTTCTGCGGGGTTGTTAGGGTGTTGCTAGTGTGTTCTGGGTTTTGTCAAGACATCATAATGTTGCTATGTAGTTGTTAACGTATTATGATTTTTTTGTGCATAGGTGGTTGTTAGAGTGTTTCTAGTGTGTTTTAGGTTTTGTCAAGACATGCAGTTGCTAACTGTATTGTGAATGTTTTTGTGGTTGCTAGGGAGTCATCAGTGCATTCTGTTTGGTTGTCAATGCACTTCCATGTTGTTTTGTAGTTGCTATGTTGTTTTGTATAGTTGCTAGGGTGTTTTTAGTGTTTTTTGGGGGTTGTCAAGAAAATAATGTTGTGTGCTTTGCTACAATACAATGTTGTGTGCAAACTATGCAGTTGCTAGGGTGTTCTGGTTCTTTGGTTCTTCTGGTTCTTTTCCAAGGCATTGCTTTGTTATTGCAGTTATTAAGGTATTCTGTGTGGTTGCTATGGTGTTGCTATTGTGTTATGGGTTTTGTTAAGACATTATGTTGCTATGCAGTTGCTAACTTATTATGATTTTTTTGTGAATTGCTACAGTATGTGGTTACTAGAGTGTTGTAGGTGGTTATTAGGGTGTTGCTAGTGTGTTCTGGGGGTTGTTAAGACATTACTTTGTTGTGTGCATTGCTGTAATAAAATTGCTAGGGTGTTCTGGTTGGTTACCAAGCCATCGCTATGTTGCTATGCAATTGTTGTGATGTTTTGGTGCATTTCCCTGTTGCTGTGCAGTTGTTAAGGTGTTCTAGGTGGTTGTCACACTGCACGATTTTCAAAGTTGTCAGATCACCATTGTTTTTACACTGCATGACTATCTGGTGTAGCTTTTAGTTGCTGCTGTGTTCACATTGCACGATGGATCGGCGACAGGAGGTTACACACTGACTTTACAATAGGAAGAATCGCCGACAACTCTGTCTGGTCCGCAAACTACGGTTCACAACCAAACACACATGAGAAGTGATACGGAAATAATGCAAGCTCACGTGTGAGATCAGAGTTCTTGTGCGAGATTGGAAATGTTATTAATATGGTAGCCCGCAAGAAGTTCGCGATACAAATGGTATGTGCGCTGATTTGCAGCGAAAAGGCGAAAAAGAAAAAAAGATTATGGAGGAGGAAATAGTTATTGTGATATTGTGGTCTATAACTCCTCCCCGAACTTCCCGTTGCCCTGTATCTTGCTCTCTCATTGGCTGTAGGTAATCGCTATGTACTTTTCAGTCAGAACTCATTTCAAACAGCAGGATTTTGAATCACTGACAGGTCCACATATTTAGCATTCCAAATATTTCACGGGTGTCGGCGATGCGTCTGCAATTCTCTCAGATCGCATCTTTGATAATTCACACTGAGTGATTGTCACTCGCGTGAACGAGCAACGATTTGCCTCTGATTTCGGGCATTTGTCTGCGATTTCGCAAAACCTGCCGACGAGTGAAAATCAGGGCTAAAATCGTGCAGTGTGAACTTGACAGGGTGCTGTTAGTGATTTGGCAGGTTGTCAAGACATTACTATATTACCATGCCATTGCTAATGTATTATGAATGTTTTTGTGCATTGCTGTGTGATTGCTTGGGTGTTCTGGTTGGTTGCCAAGCCATTGCCCTGTTGCTGTGCAGTTGTTAAGGTGTTTCAGGTGGTTGTTAGGGTGTTGCTATTGTGTTCTGGCTTTTGACAAGATATTATTATATTGCAAAACATATGGATGTGTTGTGGTTGCTAGGGTCTTATTAGTGTGTTCTAGGTTTTGTCAAGACATTATGATTTTCTATGCAGCTGCTAACATATAAATATGTGGTTTCTAAGAAATTATTATGCTTTTATGCAGTTGCTAAGTGTATTATAAATGTTTTTGTGGTTGCTAGGGTGTTCTGGTTGGTTGCCAGGCATTGCCCTGTTGCTGTGCAGTTGTTAATGTGTACTAGGTGGTTGTTAGGGTGTTGCTAGTGTGTTTTGGGTTTTGTCAAGACATTGTTACTATGCAGTTGATAACTATATTATACATTTTTTGTGTGGTTGCTAGGGTGTTATTATTGTGTTATTTTTGGTTGCCAAGGCACTGTAATGTTCGTGTGAAGTTGATAGGTGTTTTGGGTGGTTGCTAGGGTGTTGCTATTTTGTCAAGACGTTATTACGTTCTATGCAGTTGCTAACATATGAATGTTTTTGTGCACTGCTATGCGGTTGCCAAGACATTATTATGCTGTTATGCTGTTGCTATGTGTATTATAAATGTTTTGTGGTTGCTAGGATGTTTCTAGTGTGTTGTGGAAGGTTGTTGAGATATTGCTATGTTGTTCTGAGTGTTTTTAGCATGACCCCCCTTTTCTGCAAATACATTTAATCATATATATTTAGAGTAAATGTAGTTGTATTCTTAAATCAAGGGGGGGGGGGACTCCAATGGGATAAGAAAAATAAATGTCTGTAAACAAGTATTTTTATGTTTTATTAAACATTTTTATATATCAGTTATATTTGATCTTTTATTAATATCAATGATTTATCATTTTCAGCACCTCAGGTTAACCCATCTTACTATAAGAATGTTTACATGTTTTTACTGGAGAACAAGACAAAAATACTAATTAAGGAAATTGTTTTTGTGGCGTAGGGGTTTGTTTAAATCCCTAACACTATGTATTAACCATAGTAATAGTGATGCTTTCCTTAGCAGACACAGCTAATGACATATTACCAGGGTTTTGCCGCCTGTTTAGTGTCTTTTATTAGCATGCCTAGCCCGTGTGACACGTAGTGTGGTGATGTGCTCTCTTATCAGGCTCTTACACAGGGACTCTACGTTTGTTCAGCATTATTCCTTTAAAATGGCTGATAATAGGCTTCGCTGTGTGTTTTGTAAAACTACGCTGTGATTAATGGCCAGCTGTTGCATTGGACGTTGACTCTGTGGCCAGGTTTTCTCTAACATTATGCTAACATTATGGTTTTGAAGCTTTAGATGTGGGCGCGTTTTGCAAAGATAATGGTGTTTGTGTCAGAAGCCAGATTTGCACAAGAGGGAAGGAGAGAGAGAGTGAGAGAGAGCGAGCTGGCAATCAACGGTAAACCCATGACCAGATGGAGATAAGAAGCAGCGGGAGAGAGAGAGAGAGAAACTCAGGAATCACAAAGCTCAGATTTAGCCTACATTCAGTAGCCTAGTAAAGGATAGTATAACCTGAAATCACCTGTGGTGACCAGACAATTGTGTAGTACCAGCAAACGGCTTATAAAATATAGAAAATATTGTCTTAATAAAGACGTAAAAATGCAAAAAGTTTGCATGAGCATTTGGCTTGGTGTAAAAAAAATTATACAGTAAAAACATTATACAGTACTGTTCAGCAGTTTGGGAAAATAAGTTTCTTATGGTCAACTAGGCTGCATTTATTTGATTAAAAATACAGTAAAAACAGTAATATTGTGAAATATTGCCATTTAAAATAACTGTTGTCTGTTTTAATATTTTTTTTAAATGTAATTTATTTCTGTGATGGCAAAGCTGAATTTTCAGCAGTCATTATTCCACTCTTTGTAGAAAATGTGAAACTTTTTTTAGGATTCTTCAAAGATTAGAAAATTCAAAAGATCAGAATTTATGAGAAATAGAAATCCTTTTAACGTTATAAATGTCTGTACTGCTATTCGTGACTAATTAAATCCATCCTTGCTGAATAAAAGTAATAATTTCTTTAAAAGTAAAAATCTTACTTAGTCTTACTCAATATTAAAGTAACGGTCAATATAAAGTCAAAGAAAAATGCATGTGTGCATGAAAGAGGGAATAACTGTCAGGTTTGGTCAAGCTTAGACAAAAGGGACACCTTAAACACTGCTGACTAAAGTATTTTACTCTATATTTCTATGGCCTTTCGCCCAAGTATTGACCAACCTTAAAGTTAGAGGATATAGATTGTGGCAACGACCTCATATGTTGGGTACTTTGTAGTCTGAATGAACTTGCTATTTAATTGTTCCAATAGTTGGCTCGAAATGGCTGTGGGTGTGATAGACCAGCTGAGGGTAAGAAAAGGAGGAAGTGAGGGAGGAAGTGACTAAGCTAATAAATCCAGCACTGAACAAATCAGCCTGGTTTAAGTGTTAAAAACATCACTGCAAATAGAAGCTTTGCAGCCGTTTTCAGTATTCAGAACCAACAGAAACAACTAAAATTTGCAAGTTTTGCTTTCATAAAATTGCTACGATTCAAAAAACATATTCAACCAATTCTATTGACAATATCTGTGACATGCTATCATTTTGATTCATCCCTCAGAAATAAAGTCTATGAGGCAATAACAGTATTATTTTGGTATTATTTATATGGTATTTTACTATTATAGTATAATAGAAAAGTATGATGTATTTGTTTTAAATGAGCTTTTACTTTTATATTTTCAGTTTTCATTTTAGTCATTTTGTTATGTGCTTTTGTCATGTGTATTTCTTTAAGCATATCTATTTAGTTTTATTTGTATTTCAGATTTCATTTTAATACTTAAGCTTTATTTCAGTTAGGCAGCATTTTTAGCTTTATTTTAGTTAAAGGAAAATATACTTAATAGTTTTGGTTAAATTAAAGTAATTATATGAATTTCTCTATACAAATGTTTTTTATTTGAGCTCTGAAGTTGTTTAAATAATTTTTCTTAAAATTTTGGGACTACTGATTTAGGCAGATACACTTCTAGTTATAGAAACAATGTTCTTTGCATGTCTTTGCAACTTTAGTAAGCTATTCTATCACACCTCTTGTTATAAGATGTGCAAATGTTTTAGTTTGGTAGATATGCTTTCAAAAATGTGTATATTTCAGCATTTATGTTGTTGCAATTTCCCAGAACACCTATTTCAGTCATGTCTGTCAGGTTGGGACATTTCATGCATTATATTCCCCCCAAACAGCCCAGAGGAGCTTTTGTCAAACTGCTACCTGGGTTTTGCTTTAAATGTCTGAAGGGAATTCATTGAAGACCACATTTGATGCTCTCTCTAAATTCTTATTATCGTTGGCTAGAGGCTTAATTTGACCCATAATGCATTAGCCCCAGTTTGCTGTTTGCTTTGAGTGTGTACTTTTCCCCTTATCACAGGTTTTGTTTGTTGGCTCATATTTGTGTGTACACGTAAATGTGTGCATCGGTCACCACAATGTCTCCGCATGCCACCGTTCTCTCTGCGCATTTGAGTGGCTCCCGCTCGTCATTTTCATCACACACAATAGCCCTGATGGCATAGCAGTGGTGTTTAAAGCTGACTGGAGCTGCCGCATTCATGCCTTTGTGTGCATCGGCGCACTTTCCGCTGCAGCAATATGAATACAGTACTGCCTGCCCAAAGCCTTTCTGGCCCTCACGGGATCGAGCTGAGGTACAATACATTCCAGGTGGCCTTTTAAAGCCCAGTGGTGGAGGAGATGAAGTCTTCCTCACATCTGGCCTAAGGACTCTTAAATCAGGCAGCAGGGGCTCGGGCGGATTGTGGAGTTCCTTCAAAGGCCTCCTTGAAGGACTTGCCACCTGCTGGAGAGAGAAGTGAAGAGGACTGTTGCTTTTATTCGGACTCACTCGGCTAGATGAAGGACTGGTGGAGTGAAGAGAAGGGTCAGGGATGAGGCTCTTCATGTACGACCAGAATCTCTGTTGACTCAGAGTAATGTAACATGTAACTTAAAACTCTCAAAGACAAGTCAAGGAGACCCAGGAGCCCTTATTGTCAATGTTAATGTGATACTTTTGTTTTTCATCAACTCTTTGAATTAAACCAAGGATGTACTGTCCTGCTCATTGAGGGCCACATTCTTGCAGAGTTTATTTCCAACTTGTCTCAACACACCTGTCTGGAAGTTTCTAGTAATACTGATGACCTAGGCTGGATCTAAAATACCTATATAGTCGGCAAAAACTATCAGTGTGTGAAAAGAGTCCAAATTCACAGTATTTCTTAAACAGTAGGCAAAAAGGATGTCCATGGATGACCTGCTATTTCCAGTTAGATTCTGAAGTGAGCATCTAGTGGACACTATCCTATGAGGCCATGGGAGATTTGTGAATGGCAGTAAAGAGACGCAACTGATGCTGTAGGTGCAAATGTTGTATATCTGGATAACAGGATTCTGGATTCTATGTAGTATGAATGTGTTATCCTACACACATTCATACTACATAGAACGTACTTATTTAATGGTTGTGAAGCAGGGCCGGACTGGGACGAAATTTCAGGCCGGGAAATCTCACACTCATCCAGGCCACACAGAAAAAAGGGGCCAAAATTGTACCTTTTAGGGTACAACAGGTATAGTACCTTAAGAGTAGTAATTCGTACCCTTAAGGTACTAATTTGTAGGCCTACCTATTAGGGGTAAAAAAGGAACAAATATGTTCTTTTAAGGGTCCTGTTCCAGTGACAAGCAGTTGTACCCCAAAAGGTGCAATTTTGGCCCCTTATTTTTATTCTTTTTAATAGCGCTTTTAACAATATATGTAGCCTATACATCCACAACAATTTCTGAAACCAGACAACCCTATTATGTGTATGACCATCACATAAAAAAGTTATGAAATTACTACTTTTATTTAGCAAGGATGCTTTAAATTGATCAATGATGATAAAGACATTTATAATGTAACAAAATATTTCTATTTCAGATAAATGCTGTTCTTCTGAACTTTCTGTTCATCAAAGAATATTAGAATGATTTCTGAAGGATCATGTGACACTGAAGACTGGAGTAATGATGCTGAAAATTCAGCTTTGATCACAGGAATAAATTACATTTTAATAAAAATATTTTACAAAAAACGTTTTTTTGCTGTATTTTTGATCACATAAATGCAGGCTTGGTGAGCAGTAGAGACTTCTTTAAAAAAACATTAAAAATCTTACTGTTCAAAACCTTTTGACTGGTAGTGTATTAAAACACAATTTCTAAAGTGCCTAAATGTCAAAATTAGTACAATATATTAGTTGAAAAAGTCCTTTAATTGTAACTTCAAACACATAAGACAGGAGAATCACCAGGAGATAATACACTATTTAATTATTAAGCTGTGAGCCTGTTACTCATATTATTTTTGTGTTGCTGTCTCTAGCTCCCTCCCTCCCTGTACAATAAATCCATGTGAATATCTGTCTCTGCTAAATTTTTTTATGTAACTTTACACTCAATATTGATGTCCTTTAGCACAGCATTCTGAATGATGATAATAATGGGATGCTACTGATAGCCTAACAGATACTAGCAGTTTAATACTCAACTACGTTAATAAAACAAAACTATCTAGCGTATTTACAGATGACGCTGACCTGCACTTGAAGCCCTGAACAGGTCAGTGATGTTGCTACATTTCACTGCTTCTTCTGGCCGCTTCCTCTCCTTCGTCGAGTCCCACGCATCGGTTCTGTTCGAAAGTGTTTGATGGAAGCGCTGAACACACGTGAGCTGATTCGTAAAGTGCAGCGCTGACAGTCAAGACTAACCGATTTATGATTTATTATCGATTTATTAGTGAATGAAAAAATCGGAAATGATCACTTTGGAACATTGAGATATAAATATAAAATATTAATAATATAAAATCAGCCACCAGGCCACCGGGAATTCTCCCGGTGCTCCCGATGGCCAGTCCGGGCCTGTTGTGAAGTAATTCCTTATTAAAAAGAAGCACCTACTCTATCCTGTAAACTGTATCCCAATTCAGGGGCTGCATCATTCAGAGATTGTTGACATCAAAGACCACACCTTTGAAGGCAGTAGAGGTTGAACCAAGTTTACAAGTGTAATGTAAAACAGCATTTTTCTCAAAACAGCAATGAATCTTCGGGTAGTCTGGGCCACAAAAGATCCATTCGTTGTATCCTAAATTGGGAAACAAATCATGTATTCTAAGGCATTTGAAGGGGCCTTCAAATTGGGACAGCCTTTGTTGCAATGCTATATATCCTTGTGTAGCCAGACCTTCTGACTGACGGCAGAAGGTCTGTGAACCTTGGCTGCTTTGAATGCCAAGGCCTGCCCAAGAGACTATATGACTGACAGGTAAAGCAACCAATCACGTTTTGTTTTGTGCCGCGTCATGTTAATGGACTTGGAAATGTCGCCACAATAACAGACCGGTGTGTAAAACTCTTGGACGTATTTTAAAGAGTCTATGCTGTGAACTTTACATATTTCACATACTTTTGAAAATCTAGTGTTTAGATCAGTGGTTCTCAACTGGTTTGGCCATGGGACCCACATTTTCCCATGGTCATCAAGCCTCTGCCCACTTTGTTAGGAGATATATATATTTATTCACAAAAGAATTGTTGATGCACACACACAAGCACCATCCCCCTTTACTTAACACACACATAAATTGTAAGAATATGACTAATACTGATTAATAAACAGCAGGGACGTGCACAGACATTTTGAGGGGCAGGGGTTCAAGTGGAAATTTATTTTATTGTTTTTTCTAAACAAAACGTTAAATATATTGACACAAGTCTGACTTACTTACCAATTTATTTGAATTCCCTCAAACTCACCCAAATGTTTCGTGTTGTTTCATTTTTCAACAGATGTCTACAAAATAATCAGTTCACATTGAGACCTTGGTCTTCTTTAGCATTCACTAATTTTGGGTCACAACTCGCGACCCACCAGTTGAGAAACACTGGTTTAGATGATCCTAAGTGCTCCTCATCACAGCTGTAAACACGACGGCTTTATTCTTCCATGAGGGGGTTTGGAGCCACGGCATCTTTGTTTCCAGGCAGAACGTTAAAGAATGCGGCACAAAAATCTCCTGGAAATCCTGTATAATTCAACCAATCAGATGATGACTTCGAAACTCCTAAAGAGTTTCCAACTTTGTGTGCCATATGCATCAGACATTCAGTCAACGGTCCATGGGCTTGACATCTGAGGCTGAGACTATTACTCATTAGGTCTTTCAGTGCAGCCTTCAAAAGATGCAGCCTCTGAATTGGGACATTTGATTTCAGACGCAGCCCTTGATTAGCTGGTTTCAGGTGTATTTAATTAGGTCTGAAGCCGAACTCTCAGAATTGGTCACCCTTGAATCAAACAGGCTATTCTTTGCTGCTGTACCTTTAAGAAATGCATGTGAATTGAGCAATAGAGCTTCGGTCGAGCTGTGGGTTAGCTGTCAAGTCCTATATAGTTGTTAACTCCCCCATCCGACCCTCTTTGCAAAGCATGCATCATTGTGGCAGGATCATAAAACAATCCGAGCCGAAATGTGCTGCTCAAACTGTAAAGGTCAGATTGAAATGATCTTGTTATAAGAAAACTTCAGCCACACTTTTCTAGTGCTAATGTCCTTCAGAAGGATATGCAGAGCCGCAGGTGATGACACACAGCCCAAGCACCACATTTGATGGACTTGAAGGTTTTCGGCTGTGAAATGGAGTGACAGTCGTATTCTGTGACCAAAGTGACTACCTGAAATTTTCAGTGGTTCAGGGTGTACATGCTGTTTGAAGGCAACCCAAGTCGACAACCGCTTGTTTGTCAAGCCATTGTACCAACAGAGTCTCATGGCAATTCAACTATTTTATATTTTGGTGACTTGTAGGCAAATTCGTATGAATTTAATTTTGAATACCACATTTGCAAATGTTCATAAAATCTGCTTATGTTCCATGGATGTTTAGGTTTATCAATTCAGAAAAAAATCACCAACTCATAAAATAGTTCTGTTTTCTCATAAGAACTCCAGTAAACCCTCATGCATTTATACCATTATTATCCAAACTATTTATAACATGAAATGTGGGGCATTGTGTGTTTGGAGAGTGGGACAAACCCTCTTTTATGCCCCCAAAAAGGAATATTATTCATATATACACTGACCTCAGTTTTACTTAACCAGATATACTCTGTTATAGCAGCCTGCACATTTAAATGAAGTCATTGTCATTCTTTTCTTGGCAAACATCCTTCCTTTCTATGCAAATGAGGCTCATTATAGAATGTGCCTGATTCACAAACATCAGCACTATTTTCCTGTAAATGGGGGCTTTTTGGAAGGGATGTTTGTGTAGATTTTTCTAGTAATCATAGCAGCAGTAATTGTAGCCATGCAAAGGTTTTTTAAAAGTCTTTTAAACGTTCTGTATAAGAACCTCAACTGTTGAAGTGAAAAACGTTACCATTCAGCCATCGTCTTGGTGTCTGTCCATTCATAAGATGCAAATGTCCGGTCCAAACTGCAATCAGCTCTAATTTTGTGGGTGTGTTTGTTGCATTTGCATAATTCCTTTAGTAAATTGGGTGGCAAAACAATGCAGCACATGCATATAAACAATATTATCAGTGGGCGCAGTGTTTCACAGTTTCACATTCTTAATTCCCCCGTGACCCGTCGCTCTTTTCCATGCAGTCACAATGAATGGAGCTCTAAAGCACCAAAGAAGTATCATAAAAGTGGCCTTTATGACTTGTGTGCTATAGTCCTAGTCTTCAGAAGCCATATGATAGCTTTTTGTGAGAAACAGACTGAAATTTAAGCTGTTCACTGCATCCTTTTAATGAAGCACAGTCTCTTGCATAGACATTTGAATTGTGGTATTAAGTCTGGTCCAGTTTGCAGGTTTTTCTGGCCAAGAACCGCCCACTTAGACAGGAAGAGACTGCCTGATAGAATAACAGATGGACTTGGTCATCACTCATGTCCATCCAAAAGTACCGATTATTTAACACAAATAAGTTGTTATATACAGTACAGTTCTGTAGATATCTAGATTATTGACTACTCTGGTTATTTTTTAAAAGATCTGATACCTTTAACCAGGCAAATTGATGGATTATCGTTTTCCTTAAATGCTTGAAAGTGCCTTCCCAGTCTCAACACATCTCTGTATCCGAATGGTTTAACAAATTGTGTGCGTTTACTCCCGGAAATAGCGTCTAATCAGATTGAGCCAGCACTTGCCAGTTTTGTGTGCAGTGTGCATCAGAGCATTGAGCAGACTGTGGGCGTGCCGTCTGAGCCTGAGACTAAATGAAGAATAACCAGAATAACCATCTGTTCATCACATCCATTCCACTACAGCATGAACGTTTGACTGCCAAACTTGACGGTATTTTCAGGCTCTTCTGACGCAAAGAATTGTAAGACACTTTATTTCGGCCTTTTTAAGGCAACATTGCATGTGTCATTCATGGAAGTCAATCCCATTGTGATTATCTCAATGAGAAAAAAATCATACAATATGCTGCACAAGTAGAGAGAAATGTTGGCTCTTGTACTGTACTTGCGTTTCTATTTAAAAATCACTATATATATTTGTGTTTTATCTATGTTTATGCTTAGTACTGCACTGAGTCATTAGCTAAGCAACACGCTAACATCAGGCTCTTTTAGAAAAGAGCAGTGGTGTATAAAGTACCTGAAAGCCATACTCAAGTAAAAGTACAGCTATCTTACCAGAAAATGACTTTGGCAGAAGTTGAAGTCACTGTTTAGAATCTTACTTGAGTAAAAGTCTTAAAGTATGTGATTGAAAGTAAAAGTACAAGTGAGTGCAAAATGGAAAAGAAGCAAATAAATATAAATACAAAATGTTCATACACAGAGTAGCAAGATTGTGTTCAGTTTTAATTCTTTCTTCCATTTAGTATTTTTGGGGAAGAATAAAAAGCACTTCATCCGGTACTTAGTGTCTTTCATTCCAACATAAGAAAACATTTCTGGAATCTGCATCTGAAATAGCATTTAGATGTATTTACACAGTTTATGTATCTCAGAGGGGACATGAATGCATTTAAACTGCAGTTACAGTTGCATAAATAGGCCTAATGTTTTGTTTTTAACATAAAACATTGAATACTGATATTTGAAATAATTTAAAATATGAAAAAAATTGTAGAAATGTGAAATTAAAACCGCCAGTAGATGACAGCAAGTGACTGTTAGTATATTAATATTCATTCAAAAACAAAGCATTCAACTGTGTTAATGAGTGAATCACTGAATCATTTATTCAACCGATTCGTTCAAAAAGCTGATTCATTCAATAAGTAAACACCGTCCATTGCTCAGAGACACAAAACAGTTTTTGACTCTACTAAAGCATAAAAATACCATAATATATTTGTAGATATTTAAGAAACATGCTAAGTTAACATACTTGTTTATCTGAAAAACAATGCTCCAGTCAGTTATTCTCCTTTGAAAATGTGCTTTCGGGGTCGGAATGTCGGTCTCTGTTTTGGTTTGTGAAACCCGCCCACTGCCAGTTTACCCAATTGTATTTCGGCACCCGGGGTTGCCAGTTGGCGGAAAACACAGCGTATTTCCTTTCATTCATCGTCAAGTGCGCTCGTTCCTGTTGGTGTCCTCAATCTGGCGCCCAATCTGGCAACAATCTGTGCCTCAAGTCTGAGGAGGAGGGGCCGGGTGAAAAAACCCCTCTCCAATAGTTTGAATTTGGACTGCAATACCTAGTTCAACCACTCGGTGTCAATTCTACATACAGCACCTTTAAGTAGGATTTCAGAAGTAGTGCTGAGGTCCAACTAAAGATATACTGAAGTATATTTGATTGTGCTATAGTGAAACTATTGCAAGTATACTTTAGGTAAACTTTAAAAATCTTGCATTTAAAGATCAATGTTATTCAAGGATCATACAGTACAATCCTCATCAATAGTGATATTAAAACACATTTTAGGCTTAATATTAAGAAATGTGCATTGCACACAACTAGTAGGCTTACTCCAAATTGTTACAGTTATGGACTTTTTGTGTGTTTTTCCCTGTTTCAGTTCTCCTGCCTTGTTTTGTTCCTTTGACCCAGTTTTCCTTAGTTGTCTTGATTATGTCATTCTGTTCACCTGTGTATCATTAATCATCTCGTCTGCTCCTTTATTTTGCATTTGCATATATTCCCTCAGTCTCTGTCTGACATTCGTCGTGGATTGATTTAAGTTTAGTTTGTGTGGTTGCATTCTCTCCTGGTGATTCTCCTGTCTTATGTGTTTGAAGTTACAATTAAAGGACTATTATTGTTACTCCGTTGTTGTGCGCATCTCTACAGCCACAATACTGTAACAGAAATACAGTTTAATTATCATTTTTAGCCTATATCAGTAAGTCTCAAGCAGTATGTCAGTAAATTAATAGATTTGAACTATACTTAGTATGAAATAAATGTATTTTAAATATTTTACTATTGTCTTTAAAACACTCTCAATGTACTTACAACCATATATGGTAAAATAAAATAGACTTTAATGTAATTTCTACTAAAGCTTGTAAGTCATATTTAAACATATGTAATTACAAATTTGTAATGATTAAGACGGGATTTTGTACAGTTTGTACGTTTATTAAAACATAATGATTTAAAAATGTACTTTAAAGTAAAACTACTTAAGTGTGTTAAGAAACAGTCATAAAAGTGTGCTTTAAGTTCATTTAAGTGGCCTTTTATTTCGTTAATATTATATTATCTGCGTTTTTTAAAAATATAATTTTAAAATGTGAATTATGCTACAAGTGCACTTTCATTACAATTACGTACACTTAATTTTCACAAGGGGTGTTGCAATTTTTGATTTGAAACAAATGATTGAAACACAATCTTCACAGTTAAGTAGGTAGAAGCTGTGTATTCACATGCACAGAAAATAGCATTTCAGAGGTGTCACCAAGAATGCTGCTGAGTAAACATGGATCGACTCTCTCATGTGAGGATCACTATTTCTCGTGGCACACGTATCATAGAACATTCAATCGTCAATCACAAAGCTAATGTAAATGACAGTTAGGATGCCTTAGAACAGGGGTGCCCAACTCTGCTCCTGGCGATCGACTGTCCTGCAAAGTTTAACTCCAACTCTAATCAAAGACACCTGCCTTTAATTTTTAAGTGATCCTGAATACCCTAATTAGTTGCTTCAGGTGTGTTTGATTAGGGTTGGAGCTGAACTTTGCAGGAGAGTCAATCGCCAGGAGCAGGGTTGGGCACCCCTGCCTTAGAAGGAAGCTGCTTATGTAGACAGTAGACAGCACTGTAGATTGTGTTTTCTATGCATGGTAGCACATTATAGAAACTCCTGTTGAAATTTCAGTGTGCAGTTCTTGCTGAATAAATGAATTACCAGAAATGTCAGAGGAAAGTGGGACACTGTCACGCCCCTGTGTTATTATGTGTGTGGTGTTGTGAGGCTCTAGGCTTTAGTCTTTTATGAGACGCTCTGTCAATAAGCCGTCTGTTACACCTCACACTCATGCCTCATGGCATTGATTGAGGAATTACAACGCCGCATCTTCGCTCTCTCTCTTTGCTGTCGGTGGCCTGCGTTTCTGATCTCTGTAGGCGTGTATCACAGCATGGGTTTGCATGTGTCCTGTTGGGTTTCACTCGTGCGACTCGATGGGAGTCGGTGTATGTTTGTGTCTCACTGTTTCCTAGGGTGTCTTTGTGCTTTATGTCTCTCCAAGCAAGTTTTTTTCTTTTTTTTGGCACTATGTGAGCTGCACCATGTGTCTTGAAGCAGATTTTTCCCTCCACCATCTTAGTCATAATGTACTTTCAATTTTATGATGACTCAGCCAGGAGGTTTCTAAAAATAAGCCTGCATGCTATAGGTTTGTGATAGTATATTATTTACTTTAATTACGTGCTCTCATCATTTATTCCATACAGAAAACAAATGGCAGGGGGCTTGATCTCAAAGAAATAAGCACTCGGTTAGAATTTTGCTGTTCAGCAATTCCTGAATAAACTGTTTAAATTAAAGTAGTTCACACATACACACACACAAATGAATTTGAATATTATATATTAATTTTATATAAAATTGTATAAAATGAATCAGAGTTCATATTCTAAATAACATTATGTGAGACGAACAATCTGGAATTTATGTGAATTTTATTGAAAATTTGGTTACAACGTATATGAGAACCAATCAGTGGTATTTTAATATTAGTTTAGTATTTATTTATAACATTTATTACTCTTTTGAATTTAATATTTTCAGTTTTCATTTTAATGTCATTATACATTTGAGTGATTTAATGTGCTTTTGTATTATTTTTTTTTTTTTAGATATTTCTATTTAGCTTAAATATTTTTATTCAAGTTTTAGTCATTTTAGTACTTCAATGTAAACTTGTTTTTTAAGTTGACATTTTTCATTGTATATTTGTATTTTATTTATTTTCAGCTTTATTTCAATGATTTTTAATCATATTAATTTTAGTTAAACAATAACAATCTTGGAACCAGTGGGCTTTGGCATCATTATTGTGTCAAACCTGGTGCATGTGTTGTGTTTAAATATATTTGTGACTGCATATGCCGTT
Organism: Sinocyclocheilus grahami; assembly: GCF_001515645.1. Lineage (NCBI taxonomy): Eukaryota > Metazoa > Chordata > Actinopteri > Cypriniformes > Cyprinidae > Sinocyclocheilus > Sinocyclocheilus grahami. The sequence continues at coordinate 3,235,734 of NW_015505237.1, forward strand.
TTTTAGAGCTTGGCATTTGCTTTCATTTCCATCTCCTGTTTTGTTCCATAGAAGAAAGTGATACTTTTTTTTTTTTTTTTTACTGCATGAAGGTGAGTAAATAATAACGGAATTTTCACTTTTTGGGTGAAATATCCTTTAGGAAAGCTGATGAGGACATAGTAGAAACCCATCCTTTGGGCCAGTGTCTGATGCCCAGCATTCACTTGTGTCCTACTAAGCCAGTTTTTTTTAACAGTAGGCACATATGGCATGTCTCTGTATGGTAATATCATACAAAAGTATTTCGATGAGTACTTACCAGAGCACTTGCTTTTGTGTGTGTATAGTGGGGTTGTGAGGTCATCACAATCTATTTGCACATGTGCTATAGATCCAGGTCCAGGACGGATGGATACATCAGCAAGGCTTCTCTCTCACCCAATAATTATTGACTGTGTTATGTGCTGTGGCTTATTGGCTTCACGTTCTGCCAGCTTGAATTACATCCCTCAACGTCTGGTCACGTATTCCACCAGCCGAGCTTCCAAACTCAGACATCTCCTGTGATTTTGGAGGAATTAGAATTGACATCTTTGAACTTCCCTTTGAATCCTGCAGATTTAGACGCATTAACAAAGGAGGAAGGCGGCTTACGCTGAGATGCATCATGGAATAAAGAGTTTACCTTACTTCCGTTTGGTTTTATGACCGTACATAGCAGAATTGCCCCGGAGAATATGTGTCCTTTGTTAAGAGGCTCAAACACACTCACTTCCTGACGGTCTGTGCTCCTCCCAACCAGATTTACATCAGTCAGGTTGTCAGGCCTTCATCGCCCTTATCAGTTAGCGAACAGGTCGATGACAAGGAGGAGGTCAGTGACAGTTTCCCATCATTCATTGTGCATTTCACAGGAAGTGACAGCAGACTGTGTGCTGCAGCAACTCTGGGGAGCGATTGTCGCTAACTAATATTTGTTTCCAAAAGGGTCGTCCCCATGAGAGGCATTTGATGACCCCCTATTTGTTTTATTGGAGACCTTTGTACTCTACAAAGTGTAATTGGTGCTTTCTAAGGCAGTCATCAATATTACTATTGGTCATAGATGAACCAGTTGGGCTGGGCTTGCTTATTTGTTTTTAATAACAAAAAACCCGAAGGTTATGTTTTTGGCAACTGTCAAGGTCCTTTTTACAGTGGCCCAGTAGTGCACAACATAACGAAATCGCCACAACACAACGCATAGGACTAATTTTTGTTGTATTGTGCTAATTTCGTTGTGTTGCAACTTGTTTCTGTTGTGTTCTGCTAATTTAGTTGTGTTGTGGCTTGTTTTTGATATGTTGTGCTAATTTCGTTGTGCTGCGACTTGTTTTTGTTGTGTTGTGGCTTGTTTCTGTTGTGTCGTGCTAATTTCATTGTGTTGTGGCTTGTCTTTGATATGCTGTGCTAATTTCGTTGTTGCGACTTGTTTTTGTTGTGTTGTGGCCCAGCATTCACTTGTGTCCTACTAAGCCAGTTTTTTTTAACAGTAGGCACATATGGCATGTCTCTGTATGGTAATATCATACAAAAGTATTTCGATGAGTACTTACCAGAGCACTTGCTTTTGTGTGTGTATAGTGGGGTTGTGAGGTCATCACAATCTATTTGCACATGTGCTATAGATCCAGGTCCAGGACGGATGGATACATCAGCAAGGCTTCTCTCTCACCCAATAATTATTGACTGTGTTATGTGCTGTGGCTTATTGGCTTCACGTTCTGCCAGCTTGAATTACATCCCTCAACGTCTGGTCACGTATTCCACCAGCCGAGCTTCCAAACTCAGACATCTCCTGTGATTTTGGAGGAATTAGAATTGACATCTTTGAACTTCCCTTTGAATCCTGCAGATTTAGACGCATTAACAAAGGAGGAAGGCGGCTTACGCTGAGATGCATCATGGAATAAAGAGTTTACCTTACTTCCGTTTGGTTTTATGACCGTACATAGCAGAATTGCCCCGGAGAATATGTGTCCTTTGTTAAGAGGCTCAAACACACTCACTTCCTGACGGTCTGTGCTCCTCCCAACCAGATTTACATCAGTCAGGTTGTCAGGCCTTCATCGCCCTTATCAGTTAGCGAACAGGTCGATGACAAGGAGGAGGTCAGTGACAGTTTCCCATCATTCATTGTGCATTTCACAGGAAGTGACAGCAGACTGTGTGCTGCAGCAACTCTGGGGAGCGATTGTCGCTAACTAATATTTGTTTCCAAAAGGGTCGTCCCCATGAGAGGCATTTGATGACCCCCTATTTGTTTTATTGGAGACCTTTGTACTCTACAAAGTGTAATTGGTGCTTTCTAAGGCAGTCATCAATATTACTATTGGTCATAGATGAACCAGTTGGGCTGGGCTTGCTTATTTGTTTTTAATAACAAAAAACCCGAAGGTTATGTTTTTGGCAACTGTCAAGGTCCTTTTTACAGTGGCCCAGTAGTGCACAACATAACGAAATCGCCACAACACAACGCATAGGACTAATTTTTGTTGTATTGTGCTAATTTCGTTGTGTTGCAACTTGTTTCTGTTGTGTTCTGCTAATTTAGTTGTGTTGTGGCTTGTTTTTGATATGTTGTGCTAATTTCGTTGTGCTGCGACTTGTTTTTGTTGTGTTGTGGCTTGTTTCTGTTGTGTCGTGCTAATTTCATTGTGTTGTGGCTTGTCTTTGATATGCTGTGCTAATTTCGTTGTTGCGACTTGTTTCCGTGGTGTTGTGGAGATTTCATTGTGTCAGTGAATATATGGAAAAAAACGAACTTGCTTTACTTATGTGAAAACATAACTATTATTTTAAATATTTTGTTGTTAATTTAAAAGTAATTTGTTACTTTCATAGTTACTTGAAAAAGTTATCTGATTACATAACTCACGTTACTTGTAATGCATTACCCCCAACACTGTATATAGTGTTGGGTAACACTTTTTGATAGTCCACTTTAGACATTCAACTAACTATAAGCAACTTAACAACTGCATGTCAACTAACTCTCATTATAGTAGTAGTAGACTGTTAGGTAAGGTTTAGGGTTCGTAGAATAAGTTGAAATGTACTTGAAAAGTTACTTGATAAGTCAGTAGAATAATTGTAGGGACACCATCAGAATAAAGTGTTAGGCATGAAGTAGACAGTCTACTAAAACTCCAATGACTGGTAGTTGACATGAAGTTGCAAAGTTACTAATAACAGAATGTCTACTGTTACTGCTGGTAGAATGCCTAAAGTGGACTACCAAAATTAAATGTTAGTTAAATGTAATCTTGATAAATAGCTTACTGTTTGTCAAAATCAGATCCAGCCATGATATTCTGAACTCTAAACAGAATTGATGTCTGAATTTTTAAGGCAGGTTTGCATGTAACTGTTTTGGGAAGAAATCATGCTTCTTACTCACCAGCTATATTGGTGCCGTGACCCGGGGAGTGAGGTTTTGGGAGGTGAGTGTATTGTAGACCAGCTGGTAAGAGCCGTGCAGATAAATATAATTCCCTTGCACTCAAGAGGCACACTAGACACTAGAGGCTGTGGTCTTTAGCATCCTTGTTAGCCATTTCCCATGTCGGTCGATGCTGGTTTGAATCCCGCTCAGAGCAGTGCGAGTAAGACCATTTACACTTAGATGAAGGGAGAGACCCAAAGCATAACCTGCTGAAAAAGCATCTTAATCCAGTCTAAACTCATTTGTATCTAGTCTATTGGCTGGTTTTAGAGCAGTTGTGGGCACTTTTCAGCTATATTATTCACCCAGCTAAACACCTGCCTGGCCAGGCTGGGACCTGCAAACAACAGCAAACCAGCTTAGTTTTTTTTCCCAGCAAGTTATCTAGAGACCAGAATATCACAGACCTAAAGGCCCAGGTGTACTTCATTTTCCGCATTTCGCTCTGTCTCGCACACAGCTGAGCACACAAGCCTTTCAAAGCATACTCCATTGACAGAGAGAGAGTGGATACACCGGTGCGCACTAGTGAACCTTTGTTTTAAAGTGGTCAAATCACTCGCACATTCACTACTGCTGGCACAAGTCCGGACACAAAAATCAGGCTCTACACAGATGTGTGCATGGACATCAGCAGAATGTGCTGAAGGCAAAAATTACAACCCACAGACTGGAACACGAACAAGGGAAGTATACTTTAGGGTGGACTCTTTTAACTTGGATCAGGAAGCGGTTCCACCTACAAACCACCCAAAATGTCCTAGATACCACCTAGAGCCCCCTAATAATTGGATAGTAATGTGCTAAAAAACACACAGAACACTTTAGCTACTGATAAGCTACACCCAAGCATGATGATAGCCAGTTTTACATTGGAAAACACTGCTTACATATACTTCAGACAATGTAGAAATATTAGTGCTGTCAAAATTAGCAAGTTAACGCATGCGATTAATTTAGCAGTTTAACAGCGGTAAAAATATGTAATGCCGGGACGGAGCTAGGGTTGGCCACCCGTACTTACAACTGCTGCTTCTGTATCTTTTTTTCTTGACAAGAATTGCATTTATTTTGAAGCAGAACATCTTTATGACCACATCAAACAGGAAACTTTTCAGACACGCATTTCAACTTCACCTCAGCACCAGGCACTAGTCAAACGAGTGAGGAAAAGGGTACAGGTGACGAGGAGCTTCAGTAGAACATCAGTGAACTGCAGTCAGATGAGATGTTGTCAGTAAAAAAAATGTTTCCTGTTCTATCAGCTGTTATATTGTGCTCGTACCTCCACCTCTTCAATTGCACAAACAAATGCGCCGGCAGACTGTATATAAAGCACAAAAGAAACTACGAGCATGCAATGTCGTATGTCGTCAGTTAAGTCATGTAGTTACCAAAAGACGATTAAAGCGGCCTTAAAACTGTACATGCACGTAAGTAATTGTTATATGAGTCACATTTAAGAACAAAATTGTCCTGGAGCACACCAGCACGGTCTCCCTCATCTAACACACCCGATTCAACTCGTCAGCTCATTAGTAGAGACTTTAAGACCTGAAGCAGGTCAGAAAAGGTAAAGGGTTTTGAGAAAATACAATGCATGTCAGATCCGTTTCACATTCAGCAGTGGCTGAATTAAAGTAATATTAAACTCTTATAGTAACTCTTATAACTCTTAAAGTAATATCAGCCAAATAACCTAATAACCCAGCTGCTGTGATGTCTGTTAATCAAAGAACAAAAGAAAAAATCTATAACTTTTGTAGCTTTAAGGATTCATCTATATTTAATTTAGAATTTAGTGTTTGATAACTTACTACTTGCTGAAGGGCACAATAGGACATTTATTATATGTGAAGACTGATTTAAGTTCACTTAAATTAGAAGTTGTTATTTTTTAAAAGTCTTATAAATGTTCAAATTGATAGCTCTCATTTATGCTGTAGGCAATGGTTAAAAATTAGGGGAAAAGGACAATATCTTAGAGACATCAGTAGTATCAGTGATGCTTGCCTTCAGTCATAAAAAAGATGCCAATAAACCAACATTAAAAATATACTGTCTATGTTGTTTCTACGTTCATTTAAGTGACGTGACATGTGGCCAAGTATGGTGACCCATACTTGGAATTAGTGCTCTGCATTTATCCCATCCAAAGTGCACACACACAGCAGTGAACACACACACACCATGAACACACACCCGGAGCAGTGGGCAGCCATTTATGCTGCGGCGCCCAGGGAGCAGTTGGGGGTTCGGTGCCTTGCTCAAGGGCACCTCAGTCGTGGTTTTGAAGGTGGTAGAGAGTGCTGTACATTCACTCCCCCCACCTACAATCCCTGCTGGTACGAGACTCGAACCCGCAATCTCTAACCATTAGGCCACGACTTCCCCCTAAAAAAAATTATTTAAAGATTCCATGTGAAATTATTGCAATATAAAAGTATATTTAAAAACTTTAATGTTAGGTGGGTGATTGCACTAAAAAATATACTTTAATCTGATCACACTGAACAATTACGGCCAGTGTCAATGCTGCTACACAAAAAATTTGCAAAAATTGTACCATTAGGAGTTCAGCTTAGAAGGACAATGGGTGTTTCTCAAATGGAAGGCTGCATCCTCCGAAGGCTGCCACGTCATCAAACATCGCTGAAGGCCGTCTCAATCGCAAGGATCCTTGGAAGGCAGCCTTCGTTTTGCGTCCTTCATTCAGCTGAATTTGAAGGATGCATGGGATGTATCCTTTGCGACCTTCAATCACCCACAATCCTTTGTACCCTTCCATTTCATGAAAATAAACTGACGAAAATCAATGCAGTACTGAGCTTGTCTGAATGTATTATGAAATGTAAGACAAAAATAATGTTTTCGGACATGAAAGCATGTTATTTTTTGTTTTGGTGTAAATTACTCACTAAACACTAAACTGCCAATAATGTAAGCCACCGGGAGACTAGACGGCTGTGATTTATTGTATTGCATTAATAGAAAGCCAAATAAGATAATGATTTATAATACAAAGTATTTTTCCAAAACTAAGTTTTATTAGTATTTTCGTGCCGTGGTGGTGAGGGCGGGAACATATGTGACGTAACAACACACACTTACTAGACTGTCTCATTCTAGCGTTTAATGCCGAGGAGGACTCTAGCCTATAATTTAAGCCACAGGGAGATAAGACGACTGTGATTCATTGTATTGCATTAATAGAAAGCAAAACAATATAAAGATTTGTAATACAAAGTATTTTTCCAAAACAAAGTTTTATTCGTGTTTTTGTGCCGTGACGGTGAGGGCTGGAAACATATGTGATGTAGCCACGCGCACTTACTAGATCGTTTCATTCTAGCGTTTAATGCCGAGGAGGACTCTAGCCTACAAGACTCTGAAGAACTGAACTAGGAAGGATGCTGCCTCGGTAGGATGCAGCCTTCCGTTTGAGAAGCACCCAATGTTGTACCTTAAATGTTCATAATAGTGCTTTAAAGGGATAGTTCATCATTTACGCACCCTCAAGTTGTTCTAAACCTGTATGAGTTTCTTTCTTCTGCTGAACATCATAGAAGATATTTCGAAGAATGTTAAAAACCTACAAACCAAACAGTTGATGGTAGCCATTGACTTCCATAGTATTTTTTCCTTAGTATGGAAGTCAATGGCTATGGGTGAACTATCCCTTTAAGTATGAATATTACTGCTCTCAGATACTACTATGCACCTTTAAAAGGTACAAATTTGTCCTTTTAATGGTACTGACCCAGTGATAAGCTGTTGTATCCAAAAAAGGTACAGTTTTGGCAATTATTTCTGACAGTGTAAGCCGTGCCCTTTTTAGGTCCCACATTTCATGCTAATTTACATGCTTATACTATTTCTATGGTGGGTAATATTAGCTGCACAGGTGCAAACCGCTAAACCACACATTCATGCTAGATGAGGCACTGATGAGACACTGCGTCGAAACCGTCGAGTTCACTCATCACCTCTGCAGTCAGATGGCTGAGAGGGTTCGTTTACAGAGGCGTGGGGGAGACAGCGTGTCACCGGGGGTTAAAACATCAAGAAAGTCTGACAGCAGTCAAAGAGCAAACGGAAGGAGGGTACATGAATGGTTGCCTGGCAACAGAATTAGGCAGTTTTCAGCTTTGGTTTCTAGTCAGAAAGAGACGTGCTTTGCTTTCAGTGTCCATATAGAGATTGTCACCTGTCATTTACCAAGTGAATGTGCATGAATGTGTGCGAGCCAGGGCCATATCCACCATAATCAAAGCAGGGGGACGTTTCCACCCCAGTTTTTAAATTAGTAGGCAAACAGTATGTCTTTCACAATGGCCGATACCTAAAATGGTATCTACCCGGTCTTGAAAATGTAGGTATTTGTAAGGGGGTGTAAATAAAAATTGTGTAGGTTTATGGCTGCGATTTCAGTGCAGTGTATCGCAATCAGGCTGCGTTTAATGAGTGTATGGTGTTTGAGTGAAAGATTTGTTGTTTTCATGAGACAAGCCAGTTAGAAAGATGGAGGGGAAAAAGATTGAGAGTAATTGCTCTGTAGAGAGATAAAAGAAGACTGAATAGGGATGAAGGAGAAAGACAGCAGTGATTTTGGAAGACGCAATAAAAGAAACAATGCTGGCCTGGAAAAAAGCAAGCCAGTGAGAGAGAACATGTTAGAAAGAGGAGGAGAGAGATGAGAAAGAGCTTGCTACCACGCGGTCAGTTTTGCACCTCAGGTGGAGCCCTGTCTTCAGATTGTGTGTGTGTGTGTGTACATTCACCCTGCACTGCAAACGCTTTTCATTAGCTTCATTTTCACATAACAAAGCAGCAGTCACAATCTCCTCTTCACTATAGATAGCATCAGAGCCCCTCTCTGTCAACAGCTGTCCAAAACCTAGCAAGCTGTCTACTAGCATCACAGGTGCACTACAGGCATGACAGTTGTTTCAAAATGTAGGCAGCATGTATTCTTCCCTGAAAAATCTATTTCAGAATGCATTGCAACAACCTCCAAGAAAATCTAAGATGGTGGATGAGTCAAGAAAAAACAAAACTTTTTAATAAAAGTAAATAAAATCGAAAGTGTACCCTTTTACCTAATATTTTGTGCTTTTAATGCTTAGAGCATCACGTTGTTAGCTTAGCAACATGCTAACGTCAAACTCTTCACGTCTTGTGTGCTTAACATCAGGAACTCTTTATGTGTTGTGTCTCGCACAGGTTTATGTACAACGTTCTAAATCATCTTATGTGGTTACATTTCTGTATAGGATGATGCCTAAGGGCCCATTCACACAGGACACATCCTAGCATTAAAAACAGCTAGACGGAGAGTGACAGAATTGAACAGAAGGCATGTTTATAGCGGCATTAACACCCATACACCTTTGCTAATGGGTAGCCTACTTGACATCAAAAACTTTTGGGAATTTGTTGTTCTGGCATTTTGCTAATTATTATGCATGCAGTTTTAATGAGCCGATATAATTTGAAAGACTACATGAAATATTTGTGTTTTTAAAATGTTCATTTATCACACTCCAGGACCATTTAAAATAAAACCATTAAGGGAAAAATGTGTTTAAAAATCATAATAAATAGCTTCTTAAACTTACATTTTCCATGCACTTTTGTGTACATTTTAACCTAAAATACTGATTTAATAAAAAAAAAAATTCATGGACATGCATCAACTACCCATATACTGTATGCATATGTGTATGTAAATAAGCAGTGTTTAAGCTCATACGATTGGGCCATTGTTTTAAAACCGACATTGATTTACAGTGCTGCATCTCATAAACTATTTTTAACTTGACATATCATCTAAAAAATGACATGCTCATGGTGTGAGATGTGCTGTAATGGACAAAGATGTTTGCCTATTCCAGATTTACCACAGACCAGCAATGAGTGCAGACCAAACGCAAGAACATGTCCTGTGTGCACAGCCCTTCAGAAGACAGCTGCCAATGTAAGCAGTAGACAGCAAGGCAGCACGCTAGCTTTTTTTCTGTCAACTCCATATGTTCAGTGCATTCACAAAAATTTTTCCTTGTGCTGCCTGAACCCGCTAAAGTTAATCCTAACCCGCCTTTCATGCAAAGACCGTCTTTACAGCGCTCTGCGCTCCCACGAAGGAAAGCCTCGTCTGCTTTTATAGTGTGGGATAAAATGTGTTATGGCTCATATACTCGTTCATATTCCTTTGAGAACAGTTAGAAGCCGTGAATAATCTCTAGAAATTGCTTCCATTGTGATTACAGCGCAGGAAGTGTAAAGCGTTATGGTGGAGTTGAGTCTTCCTGCTTTGCTACCTGTATTTCAAATTAGCATATAATTTTAGCATATAAAATTAATTTATGTAGATTAGTCCTGGTTGATTGTTGGCTGTCTAATCAGATTGTGTGTGAGTGAATGTGAACATGTGTGTGCGCTGGCTCCAGTTCCTTTTACGAAGCCGGTGGTTTACGTGCTCTACGTCCCAGATTTGTCTCTCTGTGGTTTTTCAGCTCTTTGAAGCACGTTTCTCTTTCGCTTCCCTGCAATTCCACACTCATTATAGGGGCTTATGAACATGCCCTACTATTACATCTTGCTTTCAATGTTCCCTTCAGTGTTGTCAACTGGGTTCAAAATTAACACTCGCCAAGCTCCAACTGCAAGAAAAATTCAGCTTTAATGAGTTACTCGCCAGTTGGTATATATGTTCATATAGATTAACACAAAATTACAATTTTATTGCTGGAATATTTTCTTAATTCAACCACATTTCAGACACAGTATGTCTAGTTATTTTGTCTTTTTTGTTGAATGGAAATCAGAATCAACCGTCATGCATATCCGAGCACAGCAGTGGGTTTTTTGTTCCTGAATGAATCAGAGTGTTTTTTAATGAGTCACTTGAGTCAGTGATTCATTGACTCATGTATAAAGGCAGTCGCTTAGTTCATGAATGAGTCTGTGTTTTTGAACAAATCAATTAAGTGAATGATTCACTGACTCACTCGTAAAGACAAACACTTGTTTAATTCCAGAATAAAGTAAATGAGTCACTTGAATCAGTTATTCACTAACTTAATCATAAAGACAGTTGCTTGATTTGTTCCTGAATGAATCAGTGTTTTTAAATGAATTAAGTAAAAGATTAATTGACTCACACATTTAAAGTCCCCCTGTAGTCAAATATTATATTCCTTAAAACTTATCTTTGATAAGCAAAATGACACATTTAAATGTTTTTTCTTGTGAAAATAATTTTCTCATGCCTTAAAATAGCTGGAATATAACTCAACACCCTTGCCTCATTTACTATACGCTGATCTATGAATATGCAAATTAGCCCTGCATCCACTCACTCACACACCAGCCAGTTCCTCCTGATTCACTGAAATGTAGTAAATGCAAAACAGTGGCATATGTTTTTACTAGCGGACAACTACAGTGAATACTGTAATATTACTTAACGTTACTTACTTGACGATGTTGTGTCCTCAAAATGCCTTGAAGACTCGAATACAGCCGTTTGTGATTCTTAATTTGCGCCCGCGAGCATAAATACGCATGTGAAGTGCAGACACCGATGCGGGAGAGGTGGGTCTGACTCCGGGCTACTTTTACACTGTTGCCGCGGGTTATAATGCAAGTTAGCGGTTCTAAATTCACAATAAACCACGGCCTCATGGGTTTTTTGGTCTAATTTATTTTTGGTTTTGTGCTGGTATTGGTATATTTTGCATGCTAGTGATAGGAATCGATCCCTTGACGTGATTGGTTATTGGTTTGTGACGTAGCAAACCTAGGGCTGTTTCAAACCACATTTCTGGGAGTGCCATTGGGAAACTACACTTTTGAGGAGAAAATACTTGGCAATGGTGTTGATTAATGGATTGGCACATGGTTTGTCTAAAAGCATATTAAAAACACCACATAGACAAATAAACAACATAAAAAACTTGATTTTCACTACAGGGGGACTTTAAGTGAAAGATTAATTGACTCATGAAGACAGTAACTGCGTCCCAGATGACACACTATACACTATATGCACTTATACACTATGCACTTATGCACTATGTACTCAAACCATGCAGTGTATCCATTTGATATTTTATCATTAATAATCTGAGTTTGATAGCGCCTCCCCCTTCGTGATGTAATCCACTTGTTTAGTCGTAACGAAGGAATGCTGTTTCCGGGTTCAAGCCTCTACTCGTTTCACTTGAGAATACCAACTCAACAGCCATTCATGAGCACTATTTATTCATATTACATATTTAAGCTAAGCATTTAAAAACTTACAGTGTACACTACAATCTCAGTGTTCACGGCGTTCCAAATACAAATATTTGAATGATTTATATATAAAAAAAATGTATCACTATCTGGCCATCTGGGATTTCGGTATATGGAGATAAAGGTTAGGATTATAATTTTTTGGTAGTATTATATCACATTCTCAGTGTATATTAGTACCATTTGTTGTTTTCTTGTAGCATCTGATAGAGCGTTTGGACCCGGAAGCAGTGACACTTAGTTTTTTCCCCCGGTTATTTAAGTGCATCATCCGGTTATTTAAAGTGCACTTTTTCGTTTAGAAATTTTCAGTGTGAACGCACTACTCGCACTATTTATACTAAAAAAATGTCATAGAATAGTGCATAAGTATGTGATTTGGGATGCACCTAGTGACTTTTTAAATCCAGAATAAATCAGTGTTGTTAAATGAGTCAGCTGAGCTAGTGGACTCATATAGTCACCTGCTTGTGCCTGAAAGAATTTGTCTTGTTTAATGAGTCAGTTGAGTCAATCATTCAATAACTTACTCGCAAAGATAGTAGCTTATTTCATCCCTGAATGAATGAGTGTTTTTAAACAAATTAAGTGAAAGATACATCGACTCATCTATTTCATTCCCGATTGAATCAATCCGTTGAGTTAATGATTCAGTAAAAGACATTTGCTTCGTTTATTCCTGAATGAATCAGTGTTGTTAAATGAATTTATTGAATTTTCAATGATTTAATGATTCACTCATCAAGACGATGAATGACTCTGTGTTATCGAATTAATCAGTTGAGTAGGGCTCCACGATTAATTGAATGTGATTGTCATGCGCATTTTGATAGTAATGCCGGTTCTGCAATCAGCAGGAAATCATCATCACATGCTTTCAGATGGAGCAGCATTTACTACACATAGCCGTAGTTCACTGACAAGTTACCCCAAAAAAATAGCAGACGATTTTATTGCGCGATTCTGAAATCGAAGAAATAGTTCGCGATAATGACAGCTGTTTGCATAGCTTCTCAGTGAACTACGGCTCTGTGAAGTAAATGCTGCTCCATCTGAAAGCATGTGATGATGATTTCCTGCTGATTGCAGAACCGGCATTAAACACGTCAGTCGAGTGTTTGAAATAAATCCTTCTGTGAGATGATGTGGCTTCTTACACAGAATAAGGCACCCAACATATTTCATAGTATTTAAGCAGTGATAAAGGCATTGCATTATAAATATACTTTATTTTAATGAAAATTATAATAAGAAGAACTGAGATAAACCATATATTGCCGTAGTCGTGTTTTTATTAGTCACGTTGAATCAATGAAAGCAGTTGAATCTTCTGTTTATTCAGCTGCAGCGATGCATTTTCTGGGTTTCTTCTGCGAGGCGTATTTGGAGTTTCAGCGCGAGAGCGCCCTCTGGCCTTTGGATGGAGATTTACTGCTGATCACAGAACCGTGCTTCACTGAAAGATACGCATGACAATCGCAGCTTCTGTCGAATCGCGATCTCGATTCCATTTCGATTTATCGTGCAGCCCTACAGTTGAGTATCAGTTAATATACAAAAATAATCCCCCCCCCCCAAAAAAAAACCACCACCAATGTACAGTGCAGTTAAAATATTCCATAATTTTAGAAAAGCCACTCAGCCAATCAAATTCAAGGATCAAGCGTATACTGTATATGTATCTCATTTGCTATACATATACTGCTACAAGTAAAATGGGACCCTTGTCATCAAAAACAACACCAATATATACACAATACCCACTGACTGAAACAACAGCTATCATTCATCTTGTCCTCCCCCATCTACACCGACCGTGGTGCTTGTTGGCGCGTCTGAGTCAGAAAGCAGCTAGGCGGAAAGGGAATATTGAGGGGAAAGGCTGGGCAGTGCTCGCACCTTGATGCAGATATTAAGCAGATCTGTAGGCTGAGTAAAGGAAAGCACCCTGCCGCGAGTGACTCATTTGCTTGGTCGTGGTAGACTAACTGTGAATCTCGAAGAGGAGATCAGCTGTTCAGAGATTTCAAAAGGGCCGTCTGTCCGCAAGTGCTGTTTCTGATCTTCTGCTTCTCTCCTCGCCCCATGGCTTCTTCTCTCAACCTCCACCCCTTTCCTTTCTCCTACTGTATTTCCTCTTTTCCTCTCCTCCTTCAGAAACTCCTCTCACACTCATCTCACACCCTTAAACAGTCACTCTCCACCCTCTGTTTTCACACTCACTCATTCCTCCTCTGATAATGCCTCTCTCTTTCTCTCAATCTGCAGGTGGAAGAATGGCCCTCTCGTTTATTCTGTCGCTTCTCCTTGGGTCTTTTTCCCTCGCCGTGGCCTCACGTAATACGACCGCAGGTAATGGAGAGAGCTGAAGTCTGTGTGTGAGAGCTTTGGTGTGTACTGTATGTGTGGGCTCTTATAATATGTGGATTTATCTAACTTTTTAATCAATGCTTGTTTCATGTGCATTTATAGATTTCATTTGTAATTTGTTACAAAAGTTGTCCAAATGAAGTTCTTAGCAATGCATATTACTAATCAAAAATGAAGTTTTGATGTATTTACAGTAAGAAATTTACAAAATGGAACATGATCTTTACTTAATATCCTAATGATTTTTGGCATAAAAGAAAAATTTATCATTTTGACCCATACAATGTATTGTTGGCTATTGCTATATACCCGTGCTACTTAAGACTGGTTTTGTGGTCCAGGGTCACATATATATTCATTATTAAAAGTACACTCAGTAATATGATGTTTCCTTTCAGGGTTGCCAGGTGTATGTAACAAAACCAGTCTAAATGGCTCTCAATACTATCCCAATCACATTCCGGTGGAAAATGGCTATCAAAATTGCATTAAAATCATTCCAAATTCGCTTTCTTTCATTCTTAATTCTCCATTTCCTTCGCTTCAACCCACGATTAAAATAAACCCCGTGGCAGCAGTAAAAAAGTAGCCCAATTCCTCGGGAAAACACTGTTTGCGTTGCACTGGCCAATATGGTTTTATACTTATATTGACACCTAGTGGTGTGGATGCATCACTAAAAGCATGTTTTTGGTTTGGTCACTGTTAAAATTAGCAGTCAGATATTATTTATACGATTATTTATTTCGTTTGGTCATGTGGTTTAAAAATGGCCCCCATAAAGTGACCCACTCCATGTAAAATAAAACAGCTTTGACTTCATATTTGACTTCATTGACATGACTTCATATCACTGTTATTTTAGTATTGTTTATATATTAGTTATATGTTGTAGTATTTGTAAATATATTGAATTTGCTTTCTTATTAAAATGTTTCATTTTGTTATGTGCTTTTGTCATTTTTATTTTTGTAACTATTTTTATTTTGTAATATTTCTATCCACCTTTTAACTAACAAGCCATTCTGCAAGCCATTATTTAAAATCATAAAGTTGCACTACAAGTCATCCTTATCCGTCAGTTCGACTGAATGAGCTGTACATTTTCCTTCATGTTCTATTTTTTCAGACGGCAGGAGAATAATGTAATGCTTGGTATTTTAATGTGACATGATATAACAAGAATGTCTATGGCAAGAGCTCTTTTCACTCCGCTGCATTCTTTTCCTCCTGATTATTTTTTCTTTTGCAATTCCGCTGTAACAGCATGAAAAATGCACATTTGTGGTCTGCTTTCCTGATTTAATTAACGATATTAACCATGAATAATTAATGGGAATGCACTAAGAATATCTAATTTTTCTCTCCAAATCCTCATGTCTCTTTCTAGGGTTGTTTTCTCACTGATGCTTTCAAATGCAATTGTTACTTAATATAGACATATATTACTACAGTAAAATTGAACAAGTCCATACTATTGCTACAGAAATAGGCAAGGTTTTTGGGTTTTATTCATGGTATGTTGTAATTTGTTAATGGTTTTACACTTTAAAATTTTCTTTTAATGATCAGTGGTTGAAGGGTGAGTAAAATAAATTGCTTATTATGCTTTCATAGAGCGAATCTTTCGCTGATTGTTTACAGTGTATTGGAAGTTACCTCAAATATTTTTAGGTTCTTTTTTTCCAGTTTTAGTCATTATACTTCAACTAAGTTTGCGTTTTTAAGCAACATTTTTTACAATTTCTTTGTTATTGTAATGGAAGAGGTCTGACTGTTACAGTTATCCTTATTTCAATTACTGAAAACAATTTTAAATAGTTTTAGTTTTAGGTTCAAACTGAAAACTCATGAGACTGATTCAGTCTTTTTGACTGATTTATTAAAAAGAACCAGCGGGTTATTTGTTCGCAAGCAGTCTGCACTGGTCGTGCTGTATGTTTGTTGTTGCATGCAGCCTGCAAGGACAATAGATAGCAAGATGTATTGTCTATTTACTCTTTTTGAAGGAATGTGTGGCAGGCAGTTTTTTTCTCATTCACATAAATAAACTACAAACTCAGCCAAAACATAATTTCACTATTGATTTACAATAGATGCGACATTCAGTATGACTTATCTCATTTTACACATTTCAGTGCAGTGTTTCCAGTATTTTTATTAAATGAAAAAAGTTCTGTTATTTTAGTGTACTATAAAATGTATTAATAGATTCAATTAGAATTAGCTTTTATTTTAATATTTAATTTTTTTTTAAATGCTTTGGATATTTTTATTAGTTTTTGTTTTATTTCTATTTAGCTTCAATTTATTTTTTATTTCAATTTTTCTTATTTCAGTAAAACACTTTTCGTTTTTCATCAAATATTTACATTTAATTTTATTTCAGCTTTATTTCAGTTAATCCCCAACTTTTATTGTGTGTGTGAGCATTTCGAAGGATTTGTGTGTCCGTTTCTATGTGCATCTCTTTGTTTTTATTTGTTTGTGTTTGCTCGGCAGTGTGTTGATATTCCGGGTGTGTAAAAAGGTCTTATGCACTGGTCACATCAGTCAGCATCTAGAATTGAATTTTTTCTCACGTCTCCTCCATCCCGCTCTAATTGCATCCTTCCTATCTCAGATGTTACAAGCTTAGCTAGTCTGTTTTGCCTGAGCTGAACGACTAATGAAACACAATATCAACACTATTAGATGTCTGACAGCTATAATAAGTACATAAATCCTCACGTATGTAATCCTCCCATGCATAATTGTCCTGTTCTATGGCCTGTTGAAGAGCAATAAGAGCCTGTGGAATATCCCTCGTCACAGTGTATCTCCTGATCTGTCATTATAAGTCAGGCACATACACACTGCAAAGTTTAGATAACTGAACAAGGCAATAGCTATTGCCAACGTTTTGTGTCTAGAGGTAGTAAACAAGAAACATTGAAATCAACAGTTTAACCTGATTGGTGTTAATTATTTTTGATGACATTAAGACTACTGATGGAGGCATAGTAGTCTACAGAGGTATCATGTTTTGTTAATGAACTTAAATCACAAATTTCACAGATTTCATGACACTTTGATTGTTACTTCCTCAGTTGTTTAGGAGGAAATTCAGATGTATAATACAGTTGTCTACAGTAACCAAACTCACTACGGTGTAATTACACAAATAAGTACTGAGTAATATTAATTACATCGACTTCCTGTAGGTTTAGGGTTAGTTCCTTTGAATTATGCATAATTTCCTGGCTTCACTACATGTAGTAAGTACATGTAATGTGTAACAAGGACACTATGTTATGTCCTCAGACATATATGATATGTGGTTTGTGGGCATTTTCACTCTCCTCTCTCTTTAGTTTCTCTCTCCATGGCTAAAATAAAATGTTACCAAATATTGGTGTTTGATAGTAATTGTTTTGAAATGTGATACAAATGTGAGATGTTGCATTGGCACTTTAACCCTGTAAAACCTGGCAAATATATATATACAGTGGGTACGGAAAGTATTCAGACCCCCTTAAATGTTTCACTCTTTGTTATATTGCAGCCATTTGCTAAAATTTTTCCTCATTAATGTACACACAGCACCCCATATTGACAGAAAAACACAGAATTGTTGACATTTTTGCAGATTTATTAAAGAAAAAAAACTGAAATATCACATGGTCCTAAGTATTCAGACCCTTTGCTGTGACACTCATATATTTAACTCAGGTGCTGTCCATTTCTTCTGATCATCCTTGAGATGGTTCTACACCTTCCTTTGAGTCCAGCTGTGTTTGATTATACTGATTGGACTTGATTAGGAAAGCCACACACCTGTCTATATAAGACCTTACAGCTCACAGTGCATGTCAGAGCAAATGAGAATCATGAGGTCAAAGGAACTGCCTGAAGAGCTCAGAGACAGAATTGTGGCAAGGCACAGATCTGGCCAAGGTTACAAAAAAAAATTCTGCTGCACTTAAGGTACCTAAGAGCACAGTGGCCTCCATAAACCTTAAATGGAAGACGTTTGGGACGACCAAAACCCTTCCTAGAGCTGGCCGTCCGGCCAAACTGAGCTATCGGGGGAGAAGAGCCTTGATGAGAGAGGTAAAGAAGAACCCAAAGATCACTGTGGCTGAGCTCCAGAGATGCAGTCGGGAGATGGGAGAAAGTTGTAGAAAGTCAACCATCACTGCAGCCCTCCACCAGTCGGGGCTTTATGGCAGAGTGGCCCGACGGAAGCCTCTCCTCAGTGCAAGACACATGAAAAAACACCTGAAGGACTCCAAGATGGTGAGAAATAAGATTATCTGGTCTGATGAGACCAAGATAGAACTTTTTGGCCTTAATTCTAAGCGGTATGTGTGGAGAAAACCAGGCACTACCTGAAAATGGCTGTCCACCAACGTTTACCATCCAACCTGACAGAACTGGAGAGGATCTGCAAGGAGGAATGGCAGAGGATCCCCAAATCCAGGTGTGAAAAACTCGTTGCATCTTTCTCAAAAAGACTCATGGCTGTATTAGATCAAAAGGGTGCTTCTACTAAATACTGAGCAAAGGGTCTGAATACTTAGGACCATGTGATATTTCAGTTTTTCTTTTTTAATAAATCTGCAAAAATGTCAAAAATTCTGTGTTTTTCTGTCAATATGGGGTGCTGTGTGTACATTAATGAGGAAAAAAAATTAACTTAAATGATTTTAGCAAATGGCTGCAATATAACAAAGAGTGAAAAATTGAAGGGGGTCTGAATACTTTCCGTACCCACTGTATATGAAACATTTATGTAGTGTTAGAGTAATTAATATTTTGAATTAGCTTATCTTTATATTTTTAGTTTTCATTTTAATTTGAGTATTTTTTAAAGTACAGGTGCATCTCAATAAATTAGAATGTCGTGGAAAAGTTCATTTATTTCAGTAATGCAACTCAAATTGTGAAACTCGTGTATTAAATAAATTCAATGCACACAGACTGAAGTAGTTTAAGTCTTTGGTTCTTTTAATTGTGATGATTTTGGCTCACATTTAACAAAAACCCACCAATTCACTATCTCAACAAATTAGAATACTTCATAAGACCAATAAAAAAAAACATTTTTAGTGAATTGTTGGCCTTCTGGAAAGTATGTTCATTTATTGTACAGGTACTCAATATTTGGTAGGGGCTCCTTTTGCTTTAATTACTGCCTCAATTCGGCGTGGCATGGAGGTGATCAGTTTGTGGCACTGCTGAGGTGGTATGGAAGCCCAGGTTTCTTTGACAGTGGCCTTCAGCTCATCTGCATTTTTTGGTCTCTTGTTTCTCATTTTCCTCTTGACAATACCCCATAGATTCTCTATGGGGTTCAGGTCTGGTGAGTTTGCTGGCCAGTCAAGCACACCAACACCATGGTCATTTAACCAACTTCTGGTGCTTTTGGCAGTGTGCAAAAGCTGGAGGAAGCATGAAGTGCTCCAAAATTTCTTGGTAAACGGGTGCAGTGACGTTGGTTTTCAAAAAACACAATAACACAATAACAGCAGATGACATTGCACCCCAAATCATCAAAGACTGTGGAAACTTAACACTG
>NW_015505237.1:3255687-3282232 GCF_001515645.1 Sinocyclocheilus grahami
GCTTGACAATCCTCATGAGGCTGCGGTTCTCTCGGTTGGTTGTGTATCTTTTTCTTCCACACTTTTTCCTTCCACTCAACTTTCATTTAACATGCTTGGATACAGCACTCTGTGAACAGCCAGCTTCTTTGGCAATGAATGTTTGTGGCTTACCCTCCTTGTGAAGGGTGTCAATGATT
This sequence comes from Sinocyclocheilus grahami, assembly GCF_001515645.1. Taxonomy (NCBI): domain Eukaryota; kingdom Metazoa; phylum Chordata; class Actinopteri; order Cypriniformes; family Cyprinidae; genus Sinocyclocheilus; species Sinocyclocheilus grahami. The sequence continues at coordinate 3,255,867 of NW_015505237.1, forward strand.
GTCTTCTGGACAACTGTCAGATCAGCAGTCTTCCCCATGATTGTGTAGCCTAGTGAACCAAACTGAGAGACCATTTTGAAGGCTCAGGAAACCTTTGCAGGTGTTTTGAGTTGATTAGCTGATTGGCATGTCACCATATTCTAATTTGTTGAGATAGTGAATTGGTGGGTTTTTGTTCAATGTGAGCCAAAATCATCACAATTAAAAGAACCAAAGACTTATACTACTTCAGTCTGTGTGCATTGAATTTATTTAATACATGAGTTTCACAATTTGAATTGAATTACTGAAATAAATGAACTTTTCCACTACATTCTAATTTATTGAGATGCACCTGTATATGCTGTAGTCATTTTTATTAGTTTAAATTTTTTAAAATTCATTTTGTTACTATATTTACTTTATCAGTTTTATTAAGATTTCTAGATTTAATATTTAGATTTATATAATTTCTATTGCAGTTAGTACACTCTAAATAATGCTGGGTTGTTTTAACCCAACTTTGGGTCAAATATGGACTAACCCAACTTTTGGGTTACATTTTTCAATTACATTTTTAACCCAAAAATTGGGTTAGTCCATATTTGACCCAGCGTTGGGTTAAAACAACCCAGCATTTTTTAGAGTGTAGTTTTTAAAAATTAATTTCTTGTAAGTAATTTAGTTCAAACTATTCAAACTTATTTCAGTTATATGCAAAGGCATTTAATTGTTTGTAAAATTTTATTCAACTTTTTAAAAGTTTTTTTAATCAAATATTTTTTTAAAATCTTTATTTTCATTAACAAAAATGTTTTAATACTTTTATTTAAGAATAATAACCTTGCTCTAAGAGAAGTTACATCTCAAAATGCATTCCCTTTAAATCACACCTCTAAAAAAATCAAACCTGAAAAGTGCCGTTGTTGAAGACTAGTTGACCATCCTGACCTCTTCCACAAATACAGAACCGAGGATTCAGTCGAGGAGTGACAGCCATATTTAGCAGCAACGTGTACATGGTCTACTTGAATACAGTGTGCAGTCACACAAAATGCCAGAATACATGTTGTGTGCTGTGTAGGCTTGGCATTTCAAACGACTCTCGAGTCTCTTCAAAGCTGCAAACAGCGAGCCAATGGCTGCATTTGATTTTGATAATGCCGCTCGTGTTTTTGTCCCTAAAAATACCCTCACACAGAAAATGACTGTAACACACACATGCACACACCGTCATGCTGGTCATGCCCCTGGGCCCTGGGTTTGGCGATGACTGTAATTATTTGCTGACACTGTAGGTGAACCAGGCTGTAATAACAGGCTACAGCTACGCCGCTCTTTCATTCTGACAGCAAATCCCCGGCAGAGCCCTGAGCCCAGGGGACACTCAGACTTTTACACAGATTAGAGGCATGAATGACTCAAATATAATGGAAAATTAGCACTCTTGAGTTTACTAGTACTATATAGGGCCACATTTGTAGTTTGTGATTACAATGTGCTCTGCTAGTGAAGCCACAGTGAATGTAGCTCAATAAATTTTTTGTCTTGTGAAATAAAGGATAATATATATATATATAAAGCCATCCAGTTTCACTATAGTGGCAGGAATGGCGAGATAGCTACGACTGAACGACTCACAACACAAGAGCTTCCATCATGGCTGTCGACATTGCTGAGTAACATGTTCAGAAAGGAGAGTGCGCCATCTAATGGACAAAATGAGCGTTGCGGTTTGTGATAAATGGTGGTAGCACTTCTGTGACTGTATTAGTATTATGTGAACGAAATCCTTTAGAAAGCGTGATTAACTTTGATTATTTACATATCTTTTTCATCAGGTTGTGCTATCATTCGCCCACCAAGAGATGGAGGAATCAGATACAGGGGTCTGACACAGGAACAGGTGTGAAGATTTAATTTATTAGTAACTTATTGTATTAAACATGTATATCTGTGTGGGTTTAGATGGACTACACTGCTGTTGAACAATTTGAGGTCAGTAAGATTTTATTTATGTTTTGAAGGAAGTTTCTTAAGCTCACCAAGTCTGTAAAATTCTGTAAAAACAGTAATATTGTGGAATATTACTAAAATTGTAAAAAGTTTTCATTTTGAATATATTTTCAAATGTAATGTGATTCAAAGCTGAATTTTCAGCATCATTACTCCAGTCTTCAGTGTCACATGATCCTTCAGAAAACATTCTAATATGCTGATTTGCTGCTCAAAAAACATTTCTGATTATTCAAATTATAGTTGTGCTGCTTAAAATGTTTATGGAAACTGTTAGATTTATTCAGGATTCTTTGATGAATAGAAAGTGCAGCATTCAGCGCAAATCTTTTGTAACATTATAAAATGTCTTTATTGTCACTTTTGATCAGTTTGATACTAAAGTTAGTATTCAATTTAATATAAAGTATTAATTTCCTTCTTTCAAAGAAATAAATAAATAATCTTACGTCTATCTTTTGGATGGTCGTGTATGCATTAGCCGCGGTTACATTTGTTGTAACGGTGTTCTGTGTGTCTGAATGCAGATCCGCAGTGTTCAGGTGTTGCCGGTGGATTATGAAATCGAGTATATCTGCAGAGGGAGCAGAGTGATCGTGGGACCAAAGGTCAGGAAGTGTCTCCCTGACGGCACATGGACTGACCTGAACCAGCGCAGTAAATGCTGTATGTTCTTCTCCCTATTCCCTCTCTGCAAAGGTCTAAAATGTGCCTATAAAACAGACTTTACATGGCAGCCTGTTTAATCAAGTCAAGTTCATCCATCTTTACAAATAAAAATAATGAAAACATTGCTTTAGGTCAGTGATGTGATGCCATAAACATTCAGCTATGAGCATTATGTCTTGCAAGCGCACAAAAAAGTGGAAAGATTTAAGTCATGATGACCTGCGAATGTACTAAATGAGGTCTAAATGAACTTGAAAGAAATATAAAGTATCATTTTTGACTTGTAAATGTGAAATGCGAGTTTTTTATATTTTTATATTTACAGTGTTCCTTTTAATTTTAGTTTAGCTTAAGTTTTAGTAATTTTGCTGTGTGCATTTTTTATTCGTGTATTTATTTATTTTTAGCTTTCATTTTCGTCTCATTTTATGTCATTTTAGTATTTCAACTTAAACTTACTTTAGCTGCCACGGCAACATTTCTTTTTTTTCTGTAAGTTAAAGTTTTCATTTAATATTTATATTTAACTTAATTTCAGCCTTTTCTTATCTATCTGTCATAGACTGTAATTCACAAATGACTCGCAATTCATTGTTTATATCCATACTTATCACAACCCTACCGGACATTCAGTGCATTTGCATACAGCATGTTCATCAGGTGCCAGCGCATATATTTTCAAAACTGTTGACTGTCAGTAATAGCTGATTATGAGTTATTCCTGGCCATTGTTTTAGTCTGCATCTACATTCACAGGCTGTACTGAGCACATGGCATAGTTTCTACATAGAGGAGACTATTAATGTTGACCGTATTTAGTTAATTTAGTTACTACTGTAGCGGCTCTGGCAATTTTAGGGCAGCTTTTAATACTAATACAGCTCATCCAGTAAGAATAAAGTGTAATGTGTCTCATTATTTGTTGAATTCATTAAAATTCAGAATACATCTGTGCTTTAATTTGGAAGAGATGTTGAAGAGCAGAGCGTTTAAAAGCAGAATGTGCAATAGATCACACAAATATGTCACCAAAGCCTACCATCCTGTCATGCTGAGTGAAAAATGCATAAGTGATGGAGGTGTTTTGTCACTGTTTTGGTGCGAACAGTAGGAAATCTGTTTATCAGGAAACCAGATATATCTGGTCATGTTTTAAAATGTCATCAAATATGTCAGATTTTTTCGTAGTAAGTCACACAGTGTATGTTTACCTACCATATAAATCATAACTTCTCTTTGACATATGTTCTTAAATTAATCTGATTTAAATGACCGTACACTAACAGTACCTCAGAAGGAAATGATTAGTGATTATGGTGATGTTTGAAATGGAATATCAGCATAATGCTTAGTGTAGCCATTTTCAAACTGACTCCGGGGGCCACGAGGGAGAGAAAAGTTCGGAGAAAAAGTGTAAAAAAATGAAAATAAAAGGCTAAGCCAGTAAAAACATCATTAGGTAAATAATAATATAAAAAAAAAATCTAAATCTAAAAATACAATACTGTAGTGATTAGAAAATGTATGCACAATACAAAATAAAATATTCTCTAAATAATGTTTTACACTTACTTAAAATATCCATTTTCACAGTCTGTATACATGAATAGCTGGCTTTTACATTTTAGAATGGGGGTCTCTCGTATCAGAATGATCATAATTGGGTGTCCGTGGCATATAAGAGATTGCAAACCCCTGGATTAGTGCATAGTGTGCAGTATACAGTGTTCAGGAATTAAAAACAGTACACAGAATACTGTGATAAGCATTTTAGACAGTATATGCTGCACTGCTGTCACATGACCTCATTAATTCAGCATCTATTTCAGATAATCATATTAAATCTGTCAAGAATGTGGTGTTCAAAACTGAGGCTGATCTGATAAATTCATCACACTAGGAAGGTCAAGCAGCATTGCATTGTGGGATATGGTATCCCATGAAGTGTGCTTTGCTATCTGATGCGCATATTGGCAGATGGAGAACAGCAGGTCATCCAGGTAAATACCTGGGATTCATGGAATACTATATTCCACAATACAATGCTGTTTGTCTTAACCTTCCATTTCCAGTGCACACTATTTCCATGATACACTAATATTCAAAAGCTTGGGGTCAGTAAGATTTTTAAAAATGTTTTTGAAAGAAGACTCTTATGCTCACCAAGTCTGAATTTATTTGATCAAAAATACAGTAAAAATGTTAATATTGTGAAATATTATAACTTTTTCAAATAACTGTTTTCTGTGTTAATATATTATAAAATATAATTTATTCCTGTGATGCAAAACTGTATTTTCAGCATCATTACTTCAGTCTTCAGTGTCACATGATCCTTCAGAAATCATTCTAATATGCTGATTTGATGCTCAAGAAGCATATCTTCCTATTAATGTTAACAGTTGTGCTGCTTCATATTTTTTATGGAAATCGTCATATATTTTTTTGTCATGATTCTTTGATGAATGGAAAATTCAGAAGAACAGCATTTAATTAAAATACGTATTTTGTAGCATTATAATCGTCTTTACTGTCACTTTTGATTTAATGCATCCTAGCTGAATAGCTCAGTGACCCTAAACTTTTGAACATTAGTGTATACTGAAGAACAAGCAAGAGTAGTATACTATTCTGAACAGAGTTGAACCATTTTATTCTTTTGAGGACATTCTCAAAATTGAATTTTTGTCAGATTTAGCTAACATCTGGATATGTTTTTCAGCAGTTTTGTCCCCAAAAGTAAGCTAGGTCAAGTACACGTGCACACACACACACACACACACACACACCATACCAAAACAGCTGTCAATTCAAACCTTTAAACTGTCCTGTGCTGTTTTAAAAAGGTGTTGACACAAAAGCGCTGATGCATTTAACAATCACTGCCTAATGCAACTATGAAGTACTACAGATGGCCATTGAGCATATTGTGTATTATATAATTGGTCTCTCAGGGTGATACGTTCTGTTCTTGCCATCTTTTCATTGCTGACAAGATAAAAAATGAATGGTAAGACTGCATGCTTTATAAAGGTAAATTAAGGTAATATAAGGTAAAGACTAATTAATCATGTAAGGAAAACTTCCATTCCAGACTGCTCACATGAAACATAGATCCTAAATGAATATAAAGCACCTTTTAGCATCAAGTCAACACAACAGTTTTGAAGCATCACTGAGGGTTTGAATGGCATACAGTATATTTGTATAACTGACCCTTTGCTGTGGCGTGTGTGTGCTCTTCAGTGCTGCCGTGTGCGCGGGTGTGGACGTCTCTGGAGAACGGCCGTGTGACAGTTCACCCTGCAGGCCCAGCGGTGGAGGGCACGATACTGCACTACAGCTGTCTGGAGGGTTTCATCCTGGTGGGCAGAAACAGCACTCAGTGCACTAAACTGGGCAAGTGGGACTCACCCAAACCTGTCTGCCACTGTGAGTGCTAGTGTATTTGTGTACTTTCAAGATCAGATCAGTTTTATTTTTTATTCATTACTTATAATTATTTTATTCTCTTTCTCCTGTGTTCTGCTTCTAATGTAGATGACAGACATTATACAGGTAAGAATGTTTTTGTATTCTTATGTATGATAAGACCAGTATTGTAATTACTGAGGAGATATCGTTACTTTGCAATAAACAGAAACTTTATAAAATGACTAATTATCCAGAAGTTTCCAAACAGAAGACTCCCACAACTACCATTTCCATGTTACGCCAAATTCCTTAGACGTGAAGAATTTTTCAGTTTTGTTGCACACATTGGATTGAAACCCTCCTTTTTTCTCACATGATTTAAATTCGCTACTTGGACGGATCTATAGGTAGTGTTATCTGTGTATAGGTTATGTGATCTTCAACATTTCGAATCAACTAATAGATGCATTGGATCACTTGTTTATCATTTCCATTTTCATATAAAAGCTGCAAGATTTGTATTTCATCCACTTTTTTTAGCATAGATGTAATTGGCAGCTTGGACAGGTGGGACATGTCCCCACCGCTTTTTGAAAACCATTGAAAAAATAGCCATGGGGAAGGCTTATAAAGCAAAGTAAAAGCATCTCGTTCTTCATAATTTCATTCATTGATGTAATAACATACATTTGTGACAGTCAGGCCTGATCTATAAACCTCTTAGCATGCACATATCAGGATTTATAAACAATATCCAACATAATTATGTGCAACACCACTCACTCTGGACCATACACACTCTTTTACTGTGGGATCGAGATTAAATAAACAGAATGCTTTATATTTGCACATTTAGATTAAATATGCTACTCTAATGAATGAATGAATGAGTTAATCACACAAATTACATGTACCACTGCTACACATTTGCTGCTGGTGTTGTGCGGCTACTGTACATTACACATTCAGTCACGAACAGCAACCAGAAAATGCCCACAAATGAGGGACACTGACACTGAAGCCTGATGTGCCATACAATTACATTTATATGTGCATATTTCCTGCTTCTAGCTACCTGTTCAGCACATCCAGTAAAGGGAATCAGTGCTTAATGTATATGGTTGCCATGACAACGTCACGCCCCCTTCTCCCCACAGCCTAGTCCCCTCCACTTTTTAAGAAAGATATGCCAATGCTTTTTAGCAACTAAGAACCCTTGTGAAAAAGAGGTGCACTTAATTTTACCGACTCTGCACTGATTGTACTTTGAATCTGTACTTGCAGGTAATATTAAACAATATTAATAAAATACGAGGCCACTTTAGTGTATTTAAAGAGAGTACACTTTCATGAGTGTGTTTCTGTAACGGGGCTGACGAGACGTGAGACGTGTGGATCCATCTGCAAGCTTTTATTAAAGAGACGTGGTATAACAGGCAGGGTCGAACAATGGCAAACAGGTATATGGCGGGCAAAAACACAAGAATAGTCCTAGGGCTAGCGTAGGTCACCGATCGGCAGACAGAATCATAGGGGCGAGACGGGAGGGAAAAATCCAGGAAAACAGGCAAGGCAAATCAAGGAAAACACGGAGACTCGGAAAGGGGTACAGGCTAAACAATACTCAGCAGAGAATGGTGGTTAGAGTGGGTGTTATATAGTGAGTGAGGTGATAAGAAACAGCTGTGTGCAATGAGTGCAATCAGTGCAGTGTGCAAATCGTGCAATGAATGATGGGATATGTAGTCCGGGGTGCTATGCAACAGTTTGTGTAGTGTGAGAGTCAATGTAAAGGAAAGGGTGACCTCAGGTGGTGAATAAACTGAATAAACCGAATTCGTGACAGTTTCTTAAAACCCATAAGTTCACTTTTTTAATTTTACATTAAAATGTTCACTTCATGTACATTATTATTATTATGTAAAGTACATTGTTTTAAGTTTTTTGTTGTGATTTAAAGGGATCATGAACTGAGAAATTAAAATTCCCTTGATCTTTTGACATAAGAGGTCATTGTACTATAAAAAATCGTGCAATGAATGATGGGATATGTAGTCCGGGGTGCTATGCAACAGTTTGTGTAGTGTGAGAGTCAATGTAAAGGAAAGGGTGACCTCAGGTGGTGAATAAACTGAATAAACCGAATTCGTGACAGTTTCTTAAAACCCATAAGTTCACTTTTTTAATTTTACATTAAAATGTTCACTTCATGTACATTATTATTATTATGTAAAGTACATTGTTTTAAGTTTTTTGTTGTGATTTAAAGGGATCATGAACTGAGAAATTAAAATTCCCTTGATCTTTTGACATAAGAGGTCATTGTACTATAAAAAACGTTTAAGTTTCAGAACTCAAATCTTTCTCGTTAGTCTAAAAACAGCTTATATTGAAGGCAGTCTGCTAAAACGACAGCTTGTGGAATCATGGGCGGCACTAGGGAGGGGCTACCCCATACATAAAAAAGATTAAATTAAATAATCTTGGTATAATGATTTTTATTTCATTATTTCAAATTTTTATTTGATTATTTAATAATGAGGGCGTGACTCACATGCATAACTCGTGCAATGCAAAACAACGTGACGTGATTTGCACACATCTCATAATGTCATAGCATTTTATTTTAAAAATGGATCGGTGCCTTGTGCTAAGTAGGCCTGCCCCCGACTAAAGATCTTTTCTAGTCAACTGGTTGCACGTTTATATTAAATTGATTAATATAATAACCTATTAAACCATCCTTTAATATATAGGCATTTAGGCGTAGCCTATTCCACACTCAAGGGCGCGCACCAGCAAAAGTATTGATTATGAATGCATCACGTCAGAAATTTCATATTAAAGTACATTTCAGTTTACCACAAATGGTAGTCAGTACATTGTAACCATATTTTAAGGACGGTACAAAAATAAAGGTAATTATGAAATTACATATAAAGATGTACTTACAGTAAATCCTACACTCTCAGAAGTAAAAAAAAGTGTACCTATTGAAAAGGTACCACCCCAGGGACAGCTTTTGCCAAAAAGCACTCTAAAATTAAGCTAGTTAAATAATCTTGGTATAATGATTTTTATTTCATTATTTCAAATTTTTATTTGATTATTTAATAATGAGGGCGTGACTCACATGCATAACTCGTGCAATGCATAACAACGTGACGTGATTTGCAGTCACACATCTCATAATGTCATAGCATTTTATTTTAAAAATGGATCGGTGCCTTGTGCTAAGTAGGCCTGCCCCCGACTAAAGATCTTTTCTAGTCAACTGGTTGCACGTTTATATTAAATTGATTAATATAATAACCTATTAAACCATCCTTTAATATATAGGCATTTAGGCGTAGCCTATTCCACACTCAAGGGCGCGCACCAGCAAAAGTATTGATTATGAATGCATCACGTCAGAAATTTCATATTAAAGTACATTTCAGTTTACCACAAATGGTAGTCAGTACATTGTAACCATATTTTAAGGACGGTACAAAAATAAAGGTAATTATGAAATTACATATAAAGATGTACTTACAGTAAATCCTACACTCTCAGAAGTAAAAAAAAGTGTACCTATTGAAAAGGTACCACCCCAGGGACAGCTTTTGCCAAAAAGCACTCTAAAATTAAGCTAATTGCATTTAATATAAATTTCAATTATAATATATTTTTTGTTTAATTGCAATTAACATTCAGTTAATTGATGAAAAACATTACATTCAGTTCTATTCAGTACTATGTCTTCCTTTGCATAGGAAGTAGGAATTGTGCAAAATAAAGCGTTGATAATGTTAATTATTTTTAAATTTTTGGACTGAAAATTCCTCTGTTTTGAATCTTAAACGAGGACCATGGTTTTAAAAAAAAAAAAATTTTTTTTTTTTACGTTTATTTTTCCAAGAAATTTATGGTGTTCATCCCTACCTGGCAGTGGCACTGTTGAGTGTAAAATACTGTGAAGTTCCCCAATCAAATGAAAGAGTAAGATGAAAATCAAAAGGGGGCAGCATTTCATTCAGCAGTCAGTAAGTTCCTTTACTAACCTGAAGGGGGCAGCATTAGACAAGTTAATCTTGGTAATGCCATACTAAAATCATATCAGAAGATGGTAGTATTGAGTGCACAAAGAGCTGTATTTCTTGTAAATGAGACTGTCTGTCATACAGCACTCACCGATGAGCATATGCACATGCTAAATATGAAAAATTAATTTAATAGCACCATAGAGAAGCGGGATTGTATCATACTGACATGCGTAATCCCACATGTCACTGCCTGAGATTACATGAGGTATGGATTCCCCACGGGACTGCATGACCTTGACTTCCACAGGGCCAGATCGAGGTGAATGAATTGTAGATACCGTCCTGGATGTTTTGGCATGTGCGCAAGTGCGTGACACTGTGTGCAGATCAGCCCGTGGTGTTTGCTAAATTGATTAATGGAGGTGTCAGTGTCCCAATATGGCAGTGATGTCTGCACACTGAGAGAGAAGGTGATGGAGGGCCGGCCGGCAGGAAATGAGAGAGGAGAGGAGGATGAAAATGAAGGAGAGGAAATGAGATGGAGAGAGAAGAGGGGAAAAGGAAGAGGGGGCACAAAAGTAGGGGGTTGTGTGAAAAGAGAGATAGCATGGTAGAGAAAAAGCAATTTAGGAGGAGGGATGGGAAGAGTAGATGATTTATGCGCTACATCTACTTAGTAAATGGTGTTTTCTCACAGTTTTTACCTGGCTGGAAACGCACTCCCAGGTTATCACATGCTTGTTGCCGCCACCTGCTTCTGCCAGCAGCCATAATAACCTGCATAGCAGTGGCTATTCTGATCTATACGTACCTTTAAGTGTTACAGATCACATTTGCACTGTCTAATCCGTAATGTGTGTCAATACTTAAAATTGCTTTGGCTACAGACGTAAATCATTCAGTTGCAAACAATGAGCCAGTCCATCCAGGAAGTCACATGACACAAAATGCTAATGATGCTGATGAGAATTGCTCAGTTAGCAACAAGACAAAACACTGTAGATATGTCTAGCAACTGGCTAGAACATCCTAGCAACCAGCTTGAACACCTTAGCAACACAGTAATGAAAAATAAAATGGTTAGCAACCAGCCAAAGAAAACCTAGACATTTCTAGCAACAATCTTGCCACCTGAGATATACCTAGAAAACAGCCAGAAGACCATAGCAACCAGTTAAAACACCTTAGCAACACTTAAATGGCTAGCAACCAGACAAAAAAAACAGAAATACCTAGAAAACAGTCAGAGGACCCTAGCAACCAGATAGAACACCCTAGCAACACCGTAATGAATAATTAAATGACTAGCAACCCCAAATCCCCCAAAAGTACACATTTCTAGCAACAACCATAACATCCTAGATATACCTATAGAAAATAGACAGGAGACCCTAGCAACCAGCTAAAACACCCTAGCAACACCATATAATAAAATGGTTAGCAACCAGCCAAAGAAAACCTAGACATTTCTAGCAACAATCTTGCCACCTGAGATATACCTAGAAAACAGCCAGAAGACCATAGCAACCAGTTAAAACACCTTAGCAACACTTAAATGGCTAGCAACCAGACAAAAAAAAACAGAAATACCTAGAAAACAGTCAGAGGACCCTAGCAACCAGATAGAACACCCTAGCAACACCGTAATGAATAATTAAATGACTAGCAACCCCAAATCCCCCAAAAGTACACATTTCTAGCAACAACCATAACATCCTAGATATACCTATAGAAAATAGACAGGAGACCCTAGCAACCAGCTAAAACACCCTAGCAACACCATAATGTATAATTAAATGCCTAACAACCAGCCAAAACAACAAAACAGATTGCCCTAGATACATCTAGCAACCAGCTGGAACACCCTAGCAACAGATTAGAACATCCTAGCAACACCTAAATGTATAAAGATATGCCTATCAACCATCCAGAACACCCTAGGCACTTATAGCAATGAGATATAACCCTAGATACACCTAGCAACAAGCCAGAACACACTAGCAACCAACTAGAACACCCTAGCAACACCTAAATGTATAAAGAAATGCCTAGCAACCAACCATATCACCTTAGACACTGATAGCAACAATATATCACCCTAGATACTTCTAGCAACCAGCCACAACATCCTTGCAACACCTACATGTATAAATAAATGCCTAGCAACCAGCCACAACACCCAAGCATTCAGTCAGGCAAATATAATCTCCATTCATTTTTACTTTGATATCACATAGATATAGATACAAACGTACAAATATATGTGGATGCTATGTAGTTGCTAGGGGTTCTGTGTGGTTGCTAGGGCGTGGCTCAGTGGTTGCTAATTGTTTGCTTTCAAGCCCAAGTCAGATAAGTCTATCTCCTCTATAATATTCAAGTATCTAGTTATGGCTTCGGCCCCTTTTTCAATGCAAGCCTTTTTCATCTTCATCATCCACAAAGCAAAAATCGAAGTCTTCTCCTTTAGAAAAGTAATAGCCTCTCCCCAGCTAGTCGCTTAATTTGAGGTATCATTTAGCAGCGGGATGAGTTAAACACTGAAGCTTAATTTTTAGGTTAGGTGTTTGTTCAAATCACTAACCCTAAGTATGAGCAATAACTATAGAGCTGTTTGCCTTAACAAGCGCAACTAACAAGCCACTTATAGATCTAACAATGACAATGTACTGCATCAGACTAGAGGAAGTATTGAAAGTTCTAGGATTGAATGCACTGTCTGGTCATTTAAAAGTAACAGGCGCTGTCTGTGTATATCATTAGACTTTAGTGGGTGAGACAGGATGATGTGGTGTAGCCTATTGATTGATGAAATAGGTGGCTAAGAATGAGTGTAATGAAGGCTTGGTATTTGTTATGGCTTTTAGTCAGTAGACAAGCACACTGCTGCCCTCCAGAGAGAGGACGTTAGGAGATGCTGCCGTTCAATATTGATGTTGAGAATGAAGCTCTGTGATTGGTCCACTCTCAACGTTCAGCATGCCGCATTAGAGGATTTTAATTAAGAGAGGATGCACACAGCGCCGGTGCAATCTTGCTCTCTCTCTCTCTTTCTTTCTCCACCTATCGATGGAGCTCACAGCATGTAAAAGATCATCACATGAAAGTGTCTGTGTGAATGAAAGCACCGTGCTTGTCAGAGTAGGTTTTAATTCCTCCTGTGTATGTGTTTCTTTGCACCTTTGAATGTCTGTTTTGTGCTGCGTTTCTCTCTGTGTGTGATAATTTCATGGGTAGCCGAGAAAAAGGTCTCCCTTTGGATCGATTCCCCCAATGGCATTTACATGACATTCGCAGTGCCCACTCGAAGCAATGTCAGCAACAGGTATGCAGTCAATTGCTGTACATTTATATAGAAAAATAATATAATAATAATTTTACTTGCAGGACTGTATGATGACCATTCTCTCCACCGTGTTGTATTATGCAAAGACATGTGACTGACAGAACTCAGCATACTTTACATCACAAATGAATTTACAGGCATAACCCTAAGAAACAATTATCGTCTGAATAGTGCTATTGTAAAATGACAGGCTCAGGTTACTGAATATATGGGAGTTCCTATGATTGATGTGAAATATTGAAGTACATAATTTACCTATTAATGTTTCTTCCGGTCTGTTTTATTTCATTATGAGCTTTATGTGCAGACAGACTCTCCTTATTGGAGACAAAACCACATTGAACCACACAGGGCAGACCAATATCAATTTATAGCCTGGTATAGATCAATTTGGTGGGGTTTTATCAATTTGTGGTGTTATTTATTAGTCGATAATATCTCAAATGAATGTAAACAGACATTGTGTATTAGGCCTTGCCATGTAAATGCAGCCGAATCCAAAACCAGAAGGAGGAGGTAGGCAGTTACTGGAGACAGTTTGGAGATCAACCAAATTTTGTAAACCACAGTTTAATCTAGCAGGCATGCACATCATGTAGTTTTACTGTCATTCCTCTCATTACAAAGTGTGTGTAGAAAAAGAATGCAAAATAGCTCCACTGCAACCACGGCATTCAGTGCAACAAAGGCGATGGCCATGACAGCTGACAACAATGGAGCACTGGAATATTTTCTCAGCAAGACTTAAAAGGCGTCGTTGGAAATTGCCGTTACCTGCTGTCCACTATGTAGCGTGTTCCAGACGCAAATAATGGAACTGCATAATTACACTCTTATAGTGCAACTGCATGTGTTTGAATGAACCGAACAGACTGAGCTCAACAGTAATTTATAAGAGCCGCACGCTTTAGAGCATGCCGCTTTTTAGCCAGGAGCATTAACCATCAGTGGGCTAGCAGAGGATTTAGAGGGACAGACGTTCAAAACAGCAGGTGTGTTATTAAGCAGCGCCTGGTCATATTTCACACTCCAATTCAGCAGAGCAGCCAGGAGCTGCGGTTGCGGCTCGCTCACTGTGCCACAATCCCGGCACGGATAGATTCTTCCGTTGCTTTGTTATTAAAGCATCCAACACAGACACGGTTTAAAACTTCTCTGTAGTGGAAGAGCGTGGCGAGCTGCGCTTTTTTTCTCCATGTTTGATCGTGCCTTGGCTCCTCAGTCATCATGCCGGCTGAGTGATCTGTCTCCTAATATTCTCAGATTCATTTACTTCTGGGAGGCCTGGGGAACAGAGCCACGATGCAATTCTGAACAATGGCATTTAGCGGTAAATTAAATTTGGTGTCAAATCTAACAAATCTGTTTGGAGAACGCACTCCATGGCGGGTAAATAAAAGATTACTGGGGTGATGAGAGGGAAGTCTTTGGATGGATGCTGAGATCGCACCCCAGACCGTCTGTAGGGGGTTGGGTATTTATTTACTCAAAGTCATGCGTTATTTGCTTGTCTGGTTTTGATTCACCTCTGCATATTGGGTCGACCTCTTTCGTTATTGAATTATGGCTTGTGAAAAATAACAGCAGACACCTTTGTTTGTCCTTTGTGCGCTTCAGAGAATGTGATGCATATCAGTGGCGCCTTACAACTGCCTGCCTGCCTTCATGTGTTTGGTGACCTGGCAACCTCAAGAACCAATCAAGCTGCCCAACTGTGACCTGGCAACCAGAACAGCCAATCACAATGTCCCGCTGCCTGTGACCTTGCAGCCGTGGCATGGCAAGGCGACTTGCGCAAACCATGATCATTAGCCAGCAACCACCTGTCACTTCGCTTATATCCGCTTGTCTATAGAGGTCGAAGAATCGATTGCAATTGCAGAGGATGCCTTTCTTTGTGAAATGATAGTCTCTCTTACGAATATGATGTCGATGGGGTGTCATTTTCTTCGACAAGATGTGTCTTGATGGTGGGTTACAGCACAGCTCATTTATCTGCTTCTGAACCAGGACCTTGTGGTACATTCTGACATTTCTTCACAATTTAATGACCAAATATACCCTGACAGTTGATTTTAGGTGGGGACAAGATAATAATAAACACTCTTGTACAGTTGTATTCTAGAATTTGTGTGTATTTTGTCAGCTGTATCCCAATGAGCACATTCCCCAACTTTATGGCCTAGTAAGAAATATCGTACAAATGCAAACCAGGCTCTTCCATTAAGACCCTGCAACTCAATCCTGTAATTAAGGCTAGGTTGTATTTCCAAGCCCCAGGCATACTAGTAATGCAAGTTAAATGGCTGTGGAGCTGCTGCCCTTCACTTAAGCCTTAAGGAATGGTGTTAGATTTCTCTAGTAAGAGAAGCCAGATTCATTGCAGCACCTGGAATAAACACAAATGGATGTTACTGCATCCATGGGCTTTAAGTAGAGTTGGGTATCGAGAAATGGTTCTTACTCCATTTTGGAAAAAATAAAGACTAGGGTAGTCTGATTACATAATGAATGACTTTTGTGAGCCAGTTCTTTTTAATCTAAACCATACAGTAAATCTAGTGTCAACTATCGAACAAATGGCTCCAATAGATCTTTTTGTTTTAATGAATCTACAACTTACAGCTCAACCAGAGTTGCCCAACTCTTGAACGATTGGTTGTGATTTAGGTTTTAGATTCACTAAAAAGGGTTGGCTCATAAGAGTCAATGTAATCGGATTCATGAACAAATGAGCTGGTTCTTTACGCTGATTCAAAAGAATACAGTACAACCGGCAGTCTAATTGTCTAATGGATGTTTTTTTAGTCAGTTCTTTTTAGTCAATTAAAAACATACAATGTTAAATCCAATTCCTGAATAAATGATTCTAATCATCCATTTATAAAAACCTACAGTGCAACCTGTGTAGTCCAGTTCCCAAACAAAATACTCAAAATACAGTACTCAACACAATCAGTGTAGTCCAATTTTTTTTTATTGAATCAGAATTCAACAGTCTGGTGTGGTGTAATTGTCTAATGAATAATTATCCCCTGGTTTCACAGACAAGGCTTAAGCCTAGTCCCAGACTAAAGTCAGTTCTTTTTAGTCAATTAAAAACATACAATGTTAAATCCAATTCCTGAATAAATGATTCTAATCATCCATTTATAAAAACCTACAGTGCAACCTGTGTAGTCCAGTTCCCAAACAAAATACTCAAAATACAGTACTCAACACAATCAGTGTAGTCCAATTTTTTTTATTGAATCAGAATTCAACAGTCTGGTGTGGTGTAATTGTCTAATGAATAATTATCCCCTGGTTTCACAGACAATGCTTAAGCCTAGTCCCAGACTAAAATGTAAGTCTGAGCTGTTTCAACTGAAAGAAACTTGCACTGATTGATCTTAAAATATATCAATGCCTTTGTTTTGTTTCAAGAGCGACACCAGTAATGTTTTTTGTAAGGCACATTTATAAACATTACTTAAATGTCCTAATTGAACTATGGCCTAATCCTGGCTTAGTCTAAGCCCTGTCTGTGAAACCAGGCCTATATTTAGTAAATTCTTGTAAGTGAATAAAAAACATACAGGCACAGCGTAAACGAGTCTAGTCCAATTCTTGAACAAATGACTCTTATGAGCCAGTTATTAATCAAAAACATGCAGCACAATCAGTGTAGTCTGATTCCTGAACAAATGACTCTTATAAGCCAGTTCTTTTTGGTGAATCAAAACCATACAGCACAAACAGTAAGTCTCAAACAAATGGCTCCCGAACTAATGAATCTTATATGTGGGTTGATTTTAGAGAATCTAAACATACAACTCAACCAGTGTTGCCAGACTTCTGAACGATTGGCTGTTATGAGACGATTGAAGCACAACCAGTGTGGATCGATTCCTGAAATGACTCTAATTAGTTAGTTCTGTCTAGTGAATCAAACACAGCTTCACATCAAAAACAGCTTACATCTTACTGAGAGACTTAAATTAGTGTAGCTACTGACTGGTAGGGAATGTGATACTCATATTTTACAAATATTACCACATTGTTTAGTATTGTTGTTAAATATATAACAAACCAGTTATTGGATTGCATTTATTATTTTCCTTTAACAAGACATTTTAAATGTCATAAAAATCTGTTTTAAATTTGGCATCAATTGGAAATGGAATGTCACTTTCCCCCCAAAATATTCATTCATTAAAAGTATTAAACGAATCATTAATGGAACCATTTAGGATTCAGAAGCGTAACCAGAAACATTTAATTCATTACAATTCCCATCTGCAGTTTTAAGGTTCAGAGAACAGGAACACAATGACTTGATTTAGATCATTCCTCCAACTGTGAGTGTTAGCCCATCAAACACAGGAGATCTGGCTGCAGGTCCATTTAAACTCGAATTAGATGTCGAATTGTGCGGTTATCTCAGCATCAATCCCACTTGACTCCCCACCAACCTGTAGACAGTGTGGCTATGGCTGTATCTTAAAATGATCTGTGCCTTTAGATCTGAAGAGAGTGATTTAATTGGTCCCACTAAAACAGCAATGGAGTGTATCAGGTGTCTGAATTACTGGCAGAGACAGTGAAAGGTGGCCCACAGGGACGTCGGTAGCCTGCTGCCAGTTCTTTGTGTATGCAGAGGGAGTGTGGGGTAGTGCTGCTGACCTCCATGTGCTACAGCTTTGCGGGGCTGTGCATGACAGCGGCGAGATTTCTCTCGAGAGGCAGTTTTGCCTCATATTCCCCCAGTCGCCTTCAACCTTGACATTCTTCTCAAAAAGCATGTGCGGATATCCATACTAATTCTGGCGACATCCAGTCTGCTGTGTCGTGATCCTACTCCGAGCAGCCCGGGACATGCTACTCAGTCCTCTTAATGCAAATGCACAGAAAGACACAGCAATAGAAGGACAGTAAAAGGGAATATTTATCTTTCACATTTTGACAGAGATGGAATACCAGTATAGTGTTTACTGCACAGTATTTACTGTATACTGACCACTAGAGCTGCAAGATTATGACAGAAATCACAGATGTGGTCATTTCTCTTAATTTTGTAACTATGATACATTAGTTTTGAATACTGGTCTGAACAGCATAATCACTGACTGCCAATATGTTCTGGACTTCTGAAAACATTCCCATTACAATTAAGGTTTTAGTGAAAATGTTGTCATCATTTACTCACCATAATGTCGTTCCAAACTATTTATTCATGTTAGTGAAAGGTACAGGTACAACATAAATCAGTGTAGTCCAATCCCTTAATGAATTACTCCTACGAGCCAGTTATTAATCAAAAACATGCAGCACGATCAGTGTAGTCTGATTCTTAAATAAATGACTCTAATGAACCAGTTCTTTTTAGTGAATCAAATGATGTTCCAAACCATTAAAACGTTTGTTCGTCTTCAAACACAAATTAAACTTAATAGATTTCTGTCCCTCCAAGGAAAGTCCATTCTACTGAAAAGATTTCAAGATTTAAAAAGTTAATGAAGATAGTGTAAAATTAATCAATCACTTCAATTCAGGAATTCATGTTTCTGAAGAGACACGGTCTCTTAAAATAAAACCAGTTGTAAATAGAAACCTTGGATTCAACTGGAATACGGTAAAGGAATGCTGCAATTTTTGTTATTATTAATTTGTTACTCCATTTTACAGCCATGTTTTATTACTTATTTGATCAGTATAACAGCCCTAATATTATTAGTTTATTAACTGTCTTTTAACATCACCTTAAAGCTCATTTATTGCAGTGGAAAGCAAGGTCAAGTCACATTTTTATCATACAGTATTAGAAAACAAAAGGTCAAGATTTTGCTGGTTAGTATGGACCAGTGCACATTCAAATATACCTGTGTAATCTGACAAAGTTATGACGAAGTTTTGCAAGGAATTGTAGTATAATAGATATTTTACCAGTGTCCGGTTCAGTTTTGGAAGGCTCCTAAATCATGAAATGGACTTATATTTTTGTGCAAGTGCCATTGAGTGCTATCAGTATATAATGTATACTATATACTTCAGAAATAATAGTGTGCAGCAGCAAAAGTGGCCTTTCGATGGGTTGGTACAAGTAAGAAAGCCTGGGTTATAAGCGTGCCAATATCTCCTTGCCGATCAGCTTATCAAGGTCTTCAGGATTGCTACAGACTTCCAGGGTCTCCAGGGGAAGGTGGCCCTCCAGAAATATTGGACACCCCTGAAATACATCAAAGAGGAAATCAATGGAAAATAGCCCAAAATTGTTCATGGCATATTTATGTATTTAGCTATTCTAGCAAAGATATTTTTTCCTCAGATAATATCACTGGCCCGCCTGGATGGTTGGCAACTGAAGCTCAGCCAGAGGCAGCTGCATCAATATTAGCATACCAATTAGATCAGAATCCTTTCATAAGAAGAAGTGTGAATAATTTAAATAATAAATAAGCCTAGTCCCAGACTAAAATGTAAGTCTGAGCTGTTTCAACTGAAAGAAACTTGCACTGATTGATCTTAAAATATATCAATGCCTTTGTTTTGTCTCAAGAGCGACACCAGTAATGTTTTTTGTAAGGCACATTTATAAACATTACTTAAATGTCCTAATTGAACTATGGCCTAATCCTGGCTTAGTCTAAGCCCTGTCTGTGAAACCAGGCCTATATTTAGTAAATTCTTGTAAGTGAATAAAAAACATACAGGCACAGCGTAAACGAGTCTAGTCCAATTCTTGAACAAATGACTCTTATGAGCCAGTTATTAATCAAAAACATGCAGCACAATCAGTGTAGTCTGATTCCTGAACAAATGACTCTTATAAGCCAGTTCTTTTTGGTGAATCAAAACCATACAGCACAAACAGTAAGTCTCAAACAAATGGCTCCCGAACTAATGAATCTTATATGTGGGTTGATTTTAGAGAATCTAAACATACAACTCAACCAGTGTTGCCAGACTTCTGAACGATTGGCTGTTATGAGACGATTGAAGCACAACCAGTGTGGATCGATTCCTGAAATGACTCTAATTAGTTAGTTCTGTCTAGTGAATCAAACACAGCTTCACATCAAAAACAGCTTACATCTTACTGAGAGACTTAAATTAGTGTAGCTACTGACTGGTAGGGAATGTGATACTCATATTTTACAAATATTACCACATTGTTTAGTATTGTTGTTAAATATATAACAAACCAGTTATTGGATTGCATTTATTATTTTCCTTTAACAAGACATTTTAAATGTCATAAAAATCTGTTTTAAATTTGGCATCAATTGGAAATGGAATGTCACTTTCCCCCCAAAATATTCATTCATTAAAAGTATTAAACGAATCATTAATGGAACCATTTAGGATTCAGAAGCGTAACCAGAAACATTTAATTCATTACAATTCCCATCTGCAGTTTTAAGGTTCAGAGAACAGGAACACAATGACTTGATTTAGATCATTCCTCCAACTGTGAGTGTTAGCCCATCAAACACAGGAGATCTGGCTGCAGGTCCATTTAAACTCGAATTAGATGTCGAATTGTGCGGTTATCTCAGCATCAATCCCACTTGACTCCCCACCAACCTGTAGACAGTGTGGCTATGGCTGTATCTTAAAATGATCTGTGCCTTTAGATCTGAAGAGAGTGATTTAATTGGTCCCACTAAAACAGCAATGGAGTGTATCAGGTGTCTGAATTACTGGCAGAGACAGTGAAAGGTGGCCCACAGGGACGTCGGTAGCCTGCTGCCAGTTCTTTGTGTATGCAGAGGGAGTGTGGGGTAGTGCTGCTGACCTCCATGTGCTACAGCTTTGCGGGGCTGTGCATGACAGCGGCGAGATTTCTCTCGAGAGGCAGTTTTGCCTCATATTCCCCCAGTCGCCTTCAACCTTGACATTCTTCTCAAAAAGCATGTGCGGATATCCATACTAATTCTGGCGACATCCAGTCTGCTGTGTCGTGATCCTACTCCGAGCAGCCCGGGACATGCTACTCAGTCCTCTTAATGCAAATGCACAGAAAGACACAGCAATAGAAGGACAGTAAAAGGGAATATTTATCTTTCACATTTTGACAGAGATGGAATACCAGTATAGTGTTTACTGCACAGTATTTACTGTATACTGACCACTAGAGCTGCAAGATTATGACAGAAATCACAGATGTGGTCATTTCTCTTAATTTTGTAACTATGATACATTAGTTTTGAATACTGGTCTGAACAGCATAATCACTGACTGCCAATATGTTCTGGACTTCTGAAAACATTCCCATTACAATTAAGGTTTTAGTGAAAATGTTGTCATCATTTACTCACCATAATGTCGTTCCAAACTATTTATTCATGTTAGTGAAAGGTACAGGTACAACATAAATCAGTGTAGTCCAATCCCTTAATGAATTACTCCTACGAGCCAGTTATTAATCAAAAACATGCAGCACGATCAGTGTAGTCTGATTCTTAAATAAATGACTCTAATGAACCAGTTCTTTTTAGTGAATCAAATGATGTTCCAAACCATTAAAACGTTTGTTCGTCTTCAAACACAAATTAAACTTAATAGATTTCTGTCCCTCCAAGGAAAGTCCATTCTACTGAAAAGATTTCAAGATTTAAAAAGTTAATGAAGATAGTGTAAAATTAATCAATCACTTCAATTCAGGAATTCATGTTTCTGAAGAGACACGGTCTCTTAAAATAAAACCAGTTGTAAATAGAAACCTTGGATTCAACTGGAATACGGTAAAGGAATGCTGCAATTTTTGTTATTATTAATTTGTTACTCCATTTTACAGCCATGTTTTATTACTTATTTGATCAGTATAACAGCCCTAATATTATTAGTTTATTAACTGTCTTTTAACATCACCTTAAAGCTCATTTATTGCAGTGGAAAGCAAGGTCAAGTCACATTTTTATCATACAGTATTAGAAAACAAAAGGTCAAGATTTTGCTGGTTAGTATGGACCAGTGCACATTCAAATATACCTGTGTAATCTGACAAAGTTATGACGAAGTTTTGCAAGGAATTGTAGTATAATAGATATTTTACCAGTGTCCGGTTCAGTTTTGGAAGGCTCCTAAATCATGAAATGGACTTATATTTTTGTGCAAGTGCCATTGAGTGCTATCAGTATATAGTGTATACTATATACTTCAGAAATAATAGTGTGCAGCAGCAAAAGTGGCCTTTCGATGGGTTGGTACAAGTAAAAAAGCCTGGGTTATAAGCATGCCAATATCTCCTTGCCGATCAGCTTATCAAGGTCTTCAGGATTGCTACAGACTTCCAGGGTCTCCAGGGGAAGGTGGCCCTCCAGAAATATTGGACACCCCTGAAATACATCAAAGAGGAAATCAATGGAAAATAGCCCAAAATTGTTCATGGCATATTTATGTATTTAGCTATTCTAGCAAAGATATTTTTTCCTCAGATAATATCACTGGCCCGCCTGGATGGTTGGCAACTGAAGCTCAGCCAGAGGCAGCTGCATCAATATTAGCATACCAATTAGATCAGAATCCTTTCATAAGAAGAAGTGTGAATAATTTAAATAATAAATGAATTGTCATTGAAATGAATAGTGATGTAGTAGTGATGTTGAAAATGAAAGTGTTAATTGGCTAAAAAAGAAGCGAGTTAATAACATATGGACTATGTTTCCAGACTATAACTAAATCCTTCACTCTATAGTCTTAAGTAAACTTCAAACATTTTGTTGTACTATTGTGGTGATGAATCAAAATGTCAAAGTTTTTTGATTATTTATGTTCCGTCTATAGTGAACTCTGGAGCACTGGTTTGTTTCCGATTGGGCGAGAAACCTAGGACTATTTCACAAAAGTAGTTTTTGCAAAAAATTCACTATGCTGGAATTCTTTTAATGACGGACACAAACAAACAGCAGAACTGTTTTGCATCTCTGAGCAACACACTACAGTGTTTCGTTACTGAATCAATCAGGCTTTGAACGAATCAGTTGAATGAATGACTCAATAGGCGCGTTTCCATTACAGATTTGCGCAAAACTTTGGCGATATTTTATAAATATCGATAAAAAAGTATTGCGAAATGACGGCGTTTCCATTAACCAATGTTATGCGGCTAAAACGTAACCTATTGCCTCTCGCGATAAGTCATGGCAACGGATTTTGGTGGGATTTTGACGGATTTTGGCTATATTTATTCAAAGGAGGCTTATGCATGTATCTTTACAGAAGCAGCAAAGAGAGCCGCTTCAGAAACGTGCGTAGCGTGGCTGGAATAAACCATAGACTGTATAAAAACATTAACACAAGCACTGAGTGGCCGTAATCACCTTCAGTGACCGTATCAGTGCCACACTGCACCGCAGACGTGTGCAATGTAAATTGTCTAAGTATTAATAGTAGGGAAAGCCCCTTATACTGGAGCGCGGCCACTTATGAAGTGTTTCTTGGAGGTTATAGTACATTGAAGAATGATCATATGACTTTTTACATACGCCATGTGACCTGTAAATGCGAAAAAGCCGTTTCCATTGCAGTTTTGCGAATTAATCCTTTTTCGCATTGCCTGAAAATCCACCTCATGCGAGCGTAAAAACTTTTTTGCGATATATGGGTGTTTTTGCGAAATTGACGCGTTTCCATTAGGCGTATTTTCAATTCGCAATTTCAATTTGCGCAATTTGAAGGGTAATGGAAACGCGCCTAACGACACACATGCAGTGATTTGCTCAATATCACTTCTAATATCACTATTGAATAAAATACCAGCACAATAACATGCTCAGCAAAATATTGTCTAATTATCGCTATCGAGATATAATTTTTTTTGTCATTATCGCACACCCCTACATTTGTGCACTTTTTGTATTGATCACTGCCACATTTGACCATTCAGGCCGAGTGCTTTTGCCTTAGATCTCAGCAAGAGTACTAAAATTCTACCATGTTTCAGAGATGAAAAACACCATTTTAGCAATGTCAAGTAATTTACCATAGAAATATATAACTATTACCTTACCTGTTATTGCGCCACCTATAGGCCAATCTATATAACAATTGGTGTGCTTGTTTAGAATTATAAGTTGCATTTGCTTACCTAATTTTGTGAAGTTCTGAGGTTTCTCTTACAAGTTATATGGTTTTGGGTAAACTGGTCTAGAGTTGAGTGCTAGCACCACCCTGGAGACTAATCGCCACTCTGCATGCGCCGCACATACAGGGGTGTATTTCATCTGTGGCACAACCCCAGGGCACTTGCAGCAGCTGCTAAGCTAATACCAGTTCTCTGATATATAACCAGCGCCTCTGGGTTTTAATGTTGGAGAGAATGTGAAAATCGAAACGGTTTGTGAGAGAGAGAAACAGAAAGGTGGCCTGAATCCTCTGCAGCTATTCCATCTCGTTTGAGCCTAAAGTGCTTTGCTTACAAAAAAATGAATCTTGTTTTTTTAAAACATGTGGATATTCCAGAATCGCTAATCAGCTTTGCGCAAGAATGTCAGTGAAAATATATCGCCCTAACAATCTGAATTTCCCAAGGCATCTACCGAAAGCGATATCTCGTGTTTCTGGCTGGAATTTCATTATTCATTTCAAGGTTTGTTTGATCATGGCCCATGTCACCCCTAACTTTGAGTATCTATGTGATGTAACCGGGCTTGCGCTGTGTTTTTGCAGAAAGAGAAGTTGCAAGATCAGTCAAGAGTGTGCTGGGAATAAACGGAGCAGGAGAAAACAGATAGATCACTGTAGCGCTTCTCATCAACTCTCAGGATTAGTGAGAGGGTGAATGTGTTACCGAAGCCACTGAACGTGTAGAAAAATGGCACTCAGCTTGGAGGAAAACATTGGGTTCGGGGGAAGGTGAGGAAGAGAGTTAGATGAAGTGAAAGATCTGTGTCAGCCCATCAGTTTGGAGATACATTATTGAAGACTACAGTCGGGCACACGTAGTCAGTCCTCTATGGATCCTGTTTACCACGATGTATCTGCTGTAAGGTGCAGGATTAGTGTGAGCGGTGGCTGGGAGTTTGGAAATAGATGGTGCAGTGGAGATGAAGGTGTGTGGGAGCGAGGAACGGAGCATGTGATTTATAATGTAGTGGATAGCAGGTTCTGTCTAAAATGGTTTAGGATACATTCAATCCTTATATTGATTGGAAAACAACAACAAAAAGTGAGTGACATGAAAACAGACTAAACTGTGACTGAAAATGTAAGGATGCAATTGTGTGCGAGAGGAGCGATGTTATTGGGTGCTATGAGGAATAGACAGTGAGAGAAAGAAAAATGTGGATCCGAGGCGGATGGCTGGGTGTAGTTGGCAGAAAAAGAGGTGGGGAGACGGGTGGATAATAAACCAGAGTGGTTGTGTTAAGGGATTGCAAATTCAAAGTGCTCTGTGAAACGGAGAATGAAAATGAGACCCACACATTTATGACTCTCTCTCTCTCTCACACACACACACACACACACACACACACACACACACACGCACACACACACACTCCTTTCTATCTCTCTTTCACAGTTTCTCTCTCACACGCACATACATACAGTCTCTCTCTCTCTCTCTCTCTCTCACAGTCTCTCTCTCTCACACACACACACTCCTTTCTATCTCTCTTTCTCTCACAGTCTCTCTCTCTCTCTCTCTCTCACAGTCTCTCTCTCTCACACACACACACTCCTTTCTATCTCTCTTTCTCTCACAGTCTCTCTCTCTCTCTCTCACACACACACACACACACACACACACACACACACGCACACACACACACTCCTTTCTATCTCTCTTTCACAGTTTCTCTCTCACACGCACATACATACAGTCTCTCTCTCTCTCTCACAGTCTCTCTCTCTCACACACACACACTCCTTTCTATCTCTCTTTCTCTCACAGTCTCTCTCTCTCTCTCTCACACACACACACACACACACAC
>NW_015505237.1:3282476-3317697 GCF_001515645.1 Sinocyclocheilus grahami
CACACACACACACACACACACACACACTCCTTTCTATCTCTCTTTCTCTCACACGCACATACATACAGTCTCTCTCTCTATAAACGCGCACATTCTCTCTCGCTCTCAGTCTCCTGCTGCATCCAACGAACACAACACACTCACTCACTGCTGTGACTTCGTTTATCGCTTCTTTTGTTTCCGCACTGGATTTTATACCAATCAGCCACAAAGACATCTCCAGTTTTTCAGCGCTAATCGGTTCTCATTCCGAATTCACCGTCTCGTTTCGTCTAAAGACGCGCACAGAAGATTCCAGCGGATCTGGTCTGTAACACTGCGCTTTCTATAAACAAACATGTAACGTTCATTTCTGTGCTCTATTCGTTTCGCGTTCAGGAGAAGCGTGAGTATAAGACTACAGCACGAAAACGTCTCGAGACAAGGACACATTATTATTGTTTTTAGCGCTCGAGCTCGTTAACGTTGTTTCGCGTGGATGCACGCACGCACTTGTTAAATGTGAAACCGCAGCTTTAGACGGTTTGTAACGTCTGGTTAACTTTTAACGTCAGCTGACTTGATTTCGGCTATTTACAACTTTGGTGAACATTTGAAACTTGGTACGTTTTATAACTGTTCACGTAAACACTGGCTAGTTCAATACGCGGACGTTGTTAACGCGATTCTAATAGTTAAAATGGACTCTCCGCAGATTTATTACGTTAATTAGACATCAAAACCACATGCCTTTGAATCGCCAGCGATGTTGTTGTCGTAAACGCATCCAAGTTGAAAATGTAAAGGTGTATTTTAGTGCGTCCAAAAGTATACCAGAGAGCTATAGGGGTTCAGGGTAATCGACAGTGCAGCATTCACGTGATATTTTGAATGAATAATTTCAGCATTGAAGGAGACTGAAATTCATATCGTTCAAAATATTTTTTATGAAAGTAAAATTCTTGGCAAAAACCTATCCTTGCCTTTCATGTAAAATAACATCAAGAACATAAACTGTGTTGGCACACACTCATGCCCACTATGGCCAAACTATCCTGGCAGCATCACAGCAGAGGACGGCGCTTGGTATCAACTTCCTACTTTGTTTTGGCCACCCTTACTTTACTGTTCTCCTGGTCCTGCCCGGTTCTAGGCAAGAAGAAACTCTACATCGGAGCCCTGTTCCCAATGAGCGGCGGATGGCCGGGTGGCCAAGCTTGTCTCCCTGCTGCCCAAATGGCCCTGGATCTGGTGAACAAGAGAACGGATATTCTTCCGGATTATGAGCTTGAATTAATCTACTATGACAGTATGGTAAGTGAGCACTGCATGTGAGCCTCTTTAATTACTTTCCATTATGTGAACTGTTTAACAGCATTCAATTGAGTGTGCACCGAACTAGTCATTCCATAAGAGTGTTTACTTGCTGTTGATGTTATTTATTCAAACAGTGTGGAGTGTCATTATCAGTGGCTTGCTGAAGATTTGTGTTCACAGGAGATTTCTGAGCAAATTTACATTTTACTACAGCAGATTAGGTCAGCTGTAGTATGCTAATAGGGGTTTGGAGGAAGCTAATGAACATAATGTTCTTTAAATGGGAATTTGTACTTGATTCAGCATGACTTCATTAAAGCTGCATTACAGCATCATATTATTCATCGGTTATGCTGTCACCTGAGGTTTGCTGGCAAAAATCTATTCAGAGCAGCTCAATATACCTTCCACTTTCCCTGTTCATATCTTTCCATTTGCTTCACTCTCTCTCTACTTATCTCCATCTTTCCCACCTGCGTCCCTCCTCCCCCGCACAAGAGATGCCAATGCATACTGCCTCTCTCTCTCTCTCTCTCTTTCTCTCTATCTCTGTCTCTCTATCTCTCTATTTTTCTCTCGGTCTCACACACAAACATACACATATATGCAGAGTGCAAGCCAGAGTTTTAGACAGAAAAGACATACAGATACATGCAGAGTGCAAACTGTTAATTCCCTGTGACTGGTTGGTGTTGCTAAGAGCTTCTCCGTGATTGGTCGGAACGGGTCTGCATTGGAAATCCGCTTCAAAGATACAGGAGAAGGAGGAAAGACTGGGGGTGGAGGTTGGCATGACAACAGTTACCAAGACCACTGCTGTTCAAACAAACACATAAGGCCACAGATTGCTCTGACAAAAGAGAGAAAAAAGCATGGCCCTTTATGATTATTGCATAAACACAGGCAGATGGATAAATGGGAGAAATTAGCCGGCTGGTGTGAGACTATAGACGTACGAAGTGCCGTTCTTCCGTCTGCACTCGGACATATTGAGAGCATCGTTTCTGATCCCCAGCGGTAGGTGGATGTACTCGGGACCCCTACGGATCAGAATGAATGCATGCACACAGAAACACTCTCATGCAGAGAGCCGAGACTGATTAGGATTCAGCACCACGGACAGCTACATTTAGAGAGCAGGAAAGTGCTGTGTCATCAGGAGGAATAAAGCGAGCAGGAATATTTAATCTGAGTTGGGTTTTAGGTATTCAGACCCTAATGTTCCGTCCTGAGCCACAGAAGGAGCAGTCTCATTAAACTTGTGCCCAGCACGGTTCTGGGCCGTTCTGATTGGAGCGGAGGACGGCACTCTCCGCGGGGCGATAGGGATGGTACGAGGAGGGCAGGCTTATTAGTATGGACTGGACCTGTGCCTGATTTCCCCAGAGCCCCAGTGTGAGATCACTTGGCATTAACACTTGCACCGTGGGGTCGTTATTGTGTTTTTGGGGTTTGTCCACTGATTTGAATGATGGAAGAGACTCTGAAATCCCTTGTTCTAGGTTTTTTTCAGTGCTGTAGAGTCAGTATTTAAAAGTGGACTCTTTCTTCATTTCCAGGGTTCTCAGAAATGGAAGTCATCATAGTTGGGTAAATTTGTAGAGTAGTGAACAGAATCTACAACAAATATAATTTTTGCATTCCCATTCGGTCCAAAAGTAAGAAAGAGGAAAAAGCCCCGTCTCAAATGCCCTTTTTTGTTTTTTTCATATGTAGTCAACCTATCCTGTTTTTGTTTAGTCAAGTTTTAGTTGATTAAAAGTCTGGGAATTTTAGTCTAGTTTTAGTCGATGAAAATGTACTTTTCAGTCATGCTGCATAATGGTTAAACTGATAATCACAGTTATTTTACTCACAATTATAATTGTGATTACTGATCATGATTGTTGTCATTTAACATCAACATTATGAAAACTGATAAAACTCAAAAGCTAAAAGAGTGAAAATCCTAATATTAATTCCAATAATTCTTAATTGTATTCTAGTTTTTCTAATAAAACAACAACAACAACAAAACATTGGATTGTGGCACAGGGGTTTCGTAAGGGCATTTATTTAGCAACCACAATCTAGTCAAGATGCATGTTTGGATTTATTATTTAATGGCAGATTTACGCAACAAACACTGCAAATTACCATGTGAAGGAACACAAACTGGCTGTATGATACTTTAATATGAGCAGAATATCTGAATGGAGATTGCTAAACTCCAACTTTTTGTTGAGGTTTTCAGCTCATCAGTGCTTTTTCCACAGTGTAGAGAGAGAGAGAGAGAGAGAGAGAGAGAGATGGTTGCTAGATTGTAAGTAAAACCCTGGGCAGAAAATGTGTCCATTTTAGAGAACATAAACAAATCTCTGATAGGGGAATTTAAATTCTTGACATCTAGTTCATCCATTACCTAGCAATCAAACCCATGACCTTCTGCTACTGTTTGAGCTGCAGAAATGCTATATTGTTTAATTTTATGCAAATATCAAGTATCCTGATCATTTTATGCACTTTTAATTAGGCAATTAAGTTTTCTAAAGAGTGTGTCATTAAGCTAATTCAATCCTTTCTTTTCCTCCAAGTCTGACGAAGTCAAATGAGTGCATTGAGACAAAATGTTAATTTGTTTTTAGAGTTTATAAGCTTTATTCATATTTAGTGAACTTACTATTAGCAGCAAATACTAGTATTTTCTGTGCTTCTAATCTGCAGCACCATGGAAAAGGAAAATGTTTTAGCTGAGTGGGAGAATGTCCTTCTACTGTGTTGTCTTCACTGTGACTGCATGCAGAAACAAACAGAGCAGTGAGTGTGTTACGATTTAAAAACAAATGACTGTTATAAGTCACTTCCTTTAATCAATCGGGTCAAAATCAGAATCATGAAATGAATCAGATACACATTTGCATCAATCTAATGAACTGAATCTGCTGAATCCATCAGAGCAGTTAACATTTGACTCAGACTCACTCTCTAATTGGTTGTTTGTATAATGTTAATTAATAATTATGCAAAAGTCTCTTATGCTCACTAAGACTGCATTTATTTGATACAAAAACAGTAACATTGTTAAATAGTTTTACAATTCAAAATAACTTCTATTTAAATGTATTTGGAAAATGTAATTTATTTCTGTGATGCAAAACTAAATTATCAGTGATGTGGCATGTTGCCAAGTATGGTGACCCATACTCGGAATTAGTGCTCTGCATTTACCCATCCAAAGTGCACACACACAGCAGTGAACACACACACCGTGAACACACACCCGGAGCAGCGGGCAGCCATTTATGCTGCGGCGCCCGGGGAGCAGTTGGGGGTTCAGTGCCTTGCTCAAGGGCACCTCAATCATGGTTTTGAAGGTGGAGAGAGTGCTGTACATTCACTCCCCCCACCTACAGTCCCTGCTGGTACGAGACTCGAACCCGCAACCTTTGGATTACGAGTCCGACTCTCTAACATTAGGCCACGATCAGCATCATTACTAATAGGCTGATTTGCTGCTCAAGAAACATTTCTTATTATCAATGTTGAAAACTGTTGTGCTACTTAAAGTTTTTTTTTAATCTTTCAGGATTCTTTGATGAATATAAAGTTTAAAAGAACAACATTTATTTGAAATAGAAATCTTTTATAATGTTATAAATGGCTTTACTGCCACTTTTGATTATTTTAATCAATTAGTTGATTAAACTAATTAGTTGATAAATTATAAGTAGTATAATTTAAAGATCACCAAATAGCTTTTTAGTAACAAATAGAATTTGTAAAAAATTTAAAAAATTTGTATTTTTCTGTGTAGTTAGAACCTTACCTGAGCAGTCAAATCAGTCATCAAATAAGGAAATATTACTCCTATCTTCAGGATAATCTGCATTCTGTGTTTTTTAAAAAAAAATTAGAATTCAATTTTTGTAGTTGTTTTGATTCGGTGGGACCCAGGTGCATTTAAAAATTTGTATTTTTCTGTGTAGTTAGAACCTTACCTGAGCAGTCAAATCAGTCATCAAATAAGGAAATATTACTCCTATCTTCAGGATAATCTGCATTCTGTGTTTTTAAAAAAAAATTAGAATTCAATTTTTGTAGTTGTTTTGATTCGGTGGGACCCAGGTGCTTTAAAAGAGCGAGGCTCACGCATGACTTCCCTCAGGGTTGGAAAGTCAGGACAGGGAGGAGATTTAGAGCTCAAACAAAGTCTCCGTTCTGGGGATATGATTCTGCTGACGACCCCCAGGGAGTCTGGAGAGAGTCTGCTCAAGGCTCTGGAGGACATACCATGTGCCTGAACGCATTATGAACAGTCATGCTCATTTTATTTATTTTATTAAAAAGAATGTGTAGGCATGTGTCCACAATAGAGACAGCTGAACAAACTCTCTCGCATAACTGTGTGGGGTGTCACATTAATTTCATGCTTTTCACAGGAAATCATTGTAATTCTGAAAAGAAAAGCAGTTTCTCACTAAAATGCTTCTTTGTTGCGATTGAAATAACTGGAGTAATTTAGCAGGATGTTTAGAAGAAATTAAAAGCATCGGGAGTTACAGAAATAGAGATGTGTCGGGATAAGGAAGCAAGATTAGACAGCAATAAGTAAAGAGCAGTCAGCCGCCACAGGGTTTTGCCAATTGAATTTACGTGATTGCACCAATCAAGCCTTGAATCATTTTAATCTCATGTTTGTTTTTATTCTTTTTAGGTTTTGCCCCTGTTTAAGCTTTTCTTTGTTCCCAAAACAACAGAAACGCGACAAAAGCCCAGCTTTAGAAATGCTGGCTGTGCCCAAGGCCACTGCCTGCAACTCAGTTTGCTCTCAACACATGATCAATTGTGGCTTTAACCTACTATTATCATTTAAATGAGATATTGATTTGTCATTGACAATAATTTTAAGACAAATGGAGGAAAAAAAAGATGCTGATTGTCAGTGTCGGGTTAAAGACTGATGAGAGTACATGTCTAGCAAACAAACATTGTTTTTTGGTGTATATATGAGTAAATGCATGTGTCCTTGGAGGACTCCAGCTGTCCTCTGTATGTATTTATTGCTTTATCTGTCTCTGCTTCTTTCTGTTCTGCTTTCCCATGCATATTTATCTCTACTTAAGTGATTCAGTATGAAATGAAGTCTCTCTCCCTATGGGGGTCCTTATACTGAAGCGGCAAATGTATATACAGTACAGTGTGAAAAAATGTTTTTGTCGAGGTATGCAGTTTTGAGCATGGAGTGACAGGATGCCTCATGAATAGTGACAGCTGTGCTTCAAATCTGAATATAGATGATATATTTAAGTGTTTTTTTCTCTGCTTTCAGTGTGATCCTGGTGAGGCCACGAAGCTGCTGTATGACCTGCTGTACACGGAGCCCATAAAGATTGTCCTGATGCCAGGCTGCAGCTCTGTTTCCACACTGGTGGCTGAAGCCGCGCGCATGTGGAACCTCATAGTGGTGGGTTTTCCTCTTCATCAGATCTCATTCGCTTTGAATGTTTACAGATTAGATGTCGATGCAAGGATGTTGAGGAAATACAAAAAGCAATTTTACTTGATATTGTTACAATACATGTAGTTACTGCAGAAATTAGGTGATTCAGCCTAGCAGTTAAATATCAGGGATCCTAAAAAATATAGGTTTAATTTCAAAAGAGGAGTATAAAAAGATTTGAATGCACAGATTTCAACAGGGATCGTTTGCTGTAAGGATTTAGAGAAAATATACAAGAGTTATGAAATTAACACCTCATTTTGCAACCAGAAAGTTGAGAAAATTATAGCATGTCTCACCTCTGATTGTTTTGGGAAATGCAAGTTTCATAGTTTCTTTTTATTTAGAATATGTGTTTCCTCATTATTTGAACTGTTAGAGATTATGTGAATGCATGCATAAATGTATCAAAATATACCTAAAATATACACTACTGTTCAAAAGTTTGGAGTCAGTAAGATTTGTATTTTTTTCTTGAAAAAATGCATTATTGTAGGATGTGTATGAATTGAATGTGCTCATCAGAGGGCAGGATTAATTACATTACTTTAAAAAAAAAATCTAATTATGTGCTTATAGTATACACTAAATTGACATGATAATTTACACCCCTAGTAAAAAAATAAATATACTCAAATGTATTTGAAATACATTTATTTCATGCTAAGAATACTACAAATACATTTACATATTTATGTACTTAATAAAAATACCCTGCAATTGTACCTTTGGTATACTAAACTGGTATACTTAATGTCTGCTCATTTGGAACAACTAATTTTGTACTTAGTGCACCTTAATTGTGAGGAGGAAGTAGTGCTAAAGTCCAGCTAAAGATATACTGAAGTAAATTTGATTGTGCTAAAGGGGAACTATTGCATGTATATTATAACATAATATCTTGCAATTAAAGACCAATATTATTCAAAGGTCATACAATCCTCATCAGTAGTGACATTAAAACACATTTTAGGGTTAATATTAAGAAATGTGCATTGTGCACAAGTAGTAATCCAAATTACTACATTTTTATATCAGTAAGTCTGAAGCAGTATGTCAGTAAATATGTTAACAGATTTGAACTATACTTAGTATGAAATAAATGTTATTTTCTTACTAGGGACAGATTAAAAAAACATTAAAAGAGGCAAACGTAACTGTAGTCACTGGCATTTGGTTTTAATGGCTTCTGTATGATTCTGTACATCCCAAACCGAACTCTCCAACAGGTTTCATCACTGAAAACATTATACCGCAGTGAAGATGAGCTACCCAAATGCATTCCTACTTCGTTCAAATACCCGAAATCAGTGAAATGGCTTCCAGACATTTTGGATCAGATATTTATGTCATTTGATTTCGCTTTTGGCTCGTCTTTGAAGTGCACTCCCACTGCCTTATCTTACTTCTTCTTTTTTTTTGAAAATCAGTCTCTTTATTTTTCATGCTCTGCTCTATTTTTATATCTGTTCAGAGCTTTTTCTCTTCACATGTGAGTTTTGACCTATATATCCCCCCGCTGGCCTTGAAACCCTCCCTTTTTCCACCCCCTCAGCAGACCTGTCGCTCAACGACATCTCACTGCATCTGGGAATGACATTGAGTTATTGGCAAAATAGCTCAAAAACCCTCTACTGTCATCTTATTTGACTGCCTGATTAACACAGAACAGGAAATGTTGAAATTTAAACCTCCATTTTCTTTCATTTTACACCTGTGTTTTGGATTTTAACTTTTTATCACAGCTTTGCACACTTGTCTCGCACACTACATTCTCCAATGTTAAATAAAGCTGTTCCCAGTGAACTGTGATCAACCCAGCAGGTAGATAATTTAGCCTCTTGGGTGCTGGTTTTCCTGCGGGTGATTTTATTGCACATTTTTCTTCACTAGCTTGTTTCTAATTTTTCTCCGAAGGCCTTAGTGTCTGTACAGTGGAGATGTGTGAATGTATTTCTATTGCTTGTTTCTTATGACCATTGATATGTGCTCGCAGTTGTCCTACGGATCCAGTTCACCAGCACTCTCCAACCGTCAGCGTTTCCCCACCTTCTTCCGCACGCATCCCTCAGCCACACTGCACAACCCCACCCGTGTACAACTCTTCCAGAAGTGGAAATGGACCAAAATCGCCACTATCCAGCAGACCACCGAAGTCTTCACCTCTGTGAGTGAGATGTTTACATGTACAGATGTTTTAAAAGCAATAATCATGCAATGAAAAGCTTGCTGACTTTTGCACAACCAGTAGAGATTCATTATCATTTGAATCTTGTGTTGGTCACATGCTTAATGTCCCTTGTGCTGGGTAGCCCCGTCCACTCTGAAATGCCATTGGTCCAAAGTCCTGCTCTGAATAGTTATGAAAAGTGTTTTTAGCATGAACTGACATTCAAAACCCAATTCATTTCTATAATGTGACTAATTTGAAATGTAAGTGTATTTCCAAGTAAACCAGTGTATCCAGTGAGGACAAAAATGTATGGCAGGACTTGATTTCATCCAATGCAAATGGATTATGTCACTGGATTATGTCAGGTCGGGTTTGCACTAGGGCTGTGCGATATGGACAAAAAAAACCTATCGCGATTTCTTTTATCAATTTTGCGATTTTGATTTTAATCATGCTTTACAGTCATAAATGCATTCAGTGTAAATTTGAAACATATTTCCAAAAGAAAACCAATTAGAGCATTATCAAGAAGCTGTAACATGTATCTAGAACAGACATAAGGCAAAATAATCACAAAGTAAAAGTGTAACAAAATGTCTCTAGAATAGACAAATGACAGAAAAAAAAATCCCGTGTCCAGGGCTTTTTTTTGCCATGCATTTTTTGCCTAGATTTGTTGCGCCAAGTTCACACGTACTCCGTCTGCAGTGTGTATACAGTATGTGTATGCGGTGCAGAAGCAGC
Organism: Sinocyclocheilus grahami; assembly: GCF_001515645.1. Classification (NCBI taxonomy): domain Eukaryota; kingdom Metazoa; phylum Chordata; class Actinopteri; order Cypriniformes; family Cyprinidae; genus Sinocyclocheilus; species Sinocyclocheilus grahami. The sequence continues at coordinate 3,292,169 of NW_015505237.1, forward strand.
ATGGACTAATTTTGCTTTCGCACAGGACGCGTTTGCAGTCCGCTCCTGATCCGCGGCTGTTTACCACAAACACAACATTTATCCATTATTTTGATTTCAAATCCAAACGTTGTTTCTGAAAATGCTTTTTCAGCATTGTGATTCTCTTTTATCACAGTACAGTAATACAATCTTTCATAGACACATTCACGTTTAAACTCAATAAATATAACTTTGTTTAACTACCACCAAGAGTGCCATCTATTATTGCCTTGTTTATCTAAAAGTGCACTTTTCCTTGTTTTAAATCTAGCCAAAAAGCCATGTGTTGACTGTGAAGCAGTAGACTTTAATTATATGCATTTATGGTGTAATTACTAAATTTCCGTGTCAATCCATGTTAATTTTTACCGCGAATAATGCGCTGTCACTTTATTTCAGCGCATGCAGCACAGCAGAAATAGACTCTGTGCGGAAACGATCGCAGCATGACTGCTGCAGATGCATAGCTACTGGAGCGCACTGCCGGACCACAATCGTGTGCAGTGTGAACGCTCTGATCCGTTAACATGGGCGCGGACAAAATACGCACCACAGACGGAGTGTGTGAACCTGGTGTTACGTTTGTATGCCCGCCCGGTCTGTTCTGTTCTCGTGCTCCATTTAGGCGGATAGCATACTGCGGGAGGTCAAGGGCGCGGAAAATCATGCTGTAAAGCGATTTAGAAATCGCGCGTGCTCAAATCGCAATTTTATGACGATTTCGATTAATCACACAACCCTAGTTTGCACTTAGAAGTGTGGTTGAAAAAATAAGTAGCCTTTATGATGTCAGCAAAAAAGAAAATCGTTTCAGAGCTGGGTTATTACATTTTGATGTAATATTATGAAAACATTTTCTTCTTTGGAAACTATTCCCCTGTTTCTTATTGCAAAATCCATTTGCATCGACCTTGACCTAAAATATAACTTCAAAATCTTGATTTGTTTTAGTTGGTCAGTAATCAATTTAAAATGCTAAAACAGTTTTATGAATTGTAATGTATTAACGTAGTACAGTACAATATATAAAATAGGCATGTTATTTTATGAGTGCATTCGCTCTCTGTTTCATTTACATTACATTTACATTTATTCATTTGGCAGACGCTTTTATCCAAACTCCCTGAAACTTTTTCCAAACAGATTTTCAAGGTTTCTGATCGTTCACAGCTGCCACCTTATTTACATGACTTCAACTGAATGAATGAATGAATAAAATGCTTTCATTGCATGGAAACATCTGCATTATTTTCTCTAAGATAAAACATTTTATCATTGTATAGTTGGTGACTTTTTGTGCAGAAAACATTTAAGTTTAAAGTCATCTAGTTGATATTGCTTCTGTCTTTACAATTATACAGTATGTGTCCTTGAGCCATTTACATTGAATCATTTCCATATATTTAAAATACATTTATTTTATACTTAGTTCAAACCTTTTAACATATTTACTGACATATCGCTTGAGACTTACTGATATAAAAACTATAATTAAACTTTATTTGGTGTACTACTTGTGCACAATGCACAGTTTCTTAATATTAAGCCTAAAATGTGTTTTATTGTTATTATTGATAAGGATTGCATGATTTCGGACTAATATCGGTCATTAAATGCACAATATTTAAAGTTTACCTAAAGTATACTTGCAATAGTTATGCTTTAGCACAATCAAATATACTTCAGTATATCTTTAGTTGGACTTAAGCACTACTTCTGCACAATTAAAGTGCATTAAGTACAACATTAGCAGACTTTAAGTATACGGTTTAGTATGCCAAAAGTACAATTGCAGGGTATTTTTATTAAGTACATAAATATGTATTTTAAGTATACTTAGCATTAAATAGATGTATTTCAAAAACATTTTAGTATATTTATTTTTCACTAGGGTTAGCAGTTGCTTTTATCCAAAGTGATTTACAGATGAGGTAATGATTAAATACCCCTTAAGACTCATATTGATAATCAAAATAACATGTTTAAACATAAATAGCATACAGTATATAAACATTTTTCTAGTTAAAATAGTATATTCATGCCTTCAAATGTCTTGAATGAATCTCTACATGCTTTCCTCATTTAGTATAGGCGAAGGCGAATAAATATGATTATGCAAATTAGTCCCCACCTCCATTTAGTCACATCAGCTCAGACCTGCTGCACTGTTTGAACCAGAAACTAGATTCTTTAAAGACCACAATCTTATACATGCATATAAACAAATACTGAATTGAATGATTGTTAAATGAACCAAATATTTCTGTGATTGATTCAGATCAATGAAATGGTTTATCTAATCAAATCAAATGATTCTGAATGAGCAAAAAACACTTTTTGAATCAAATCGAAACCCAACTCGCATCGAAACCACCCTACTTTTAGCTAATGTGATCTGATAATAGTATTTTCTTTTTACAAGAAAGGATCTATTTCATCGATTTAGGTTAACATCTTGGCTAGATTTTTATTGCATTACAAACAGCATTTTTTTCTTCTAGGGTGGACAAACACAGTCCTTGTAAAACACTATGCAGTGAGTGCCTGCCTGATGCCAGATATCTGAGTCGTGCAACTCAGACAGGCTGTGTTTTACGTAACTGAGGGTTTGAGAAGCACATGTTTTACTTCAGGGTATAGCATGTTGTTTTGTGTGCTTTGTAGGTGAAATGTATCTGTGTGCTGTAGAAGACAACATCTGGGATGTGGGATTGTGGGCTGTAGCTGATGTAAGCTTGGCTCTGTTCCTTTGTTTCCTCCTGCTCTCTGCAGCCTGAGGTTATACAGACTGTATTAACATTTACACGCTTGTTTTATTGGTACACGCAGGACGGTAAACAGTAAACAAGTCCCAACAAAAGAAATTAAATCTGCTAGTCTCTTTCTAATTTTCTTTCTTCCCTCATTTTCGTTCTCCATGCCTGTCTTATCTCTGCCTTTCCGCCGCAATAATATTCTTTTTCTACCCGGCATCACTTCCCGTCTATCTGCAGATGTCTCTATGCTCTTTTACTTTCCCTTCCTCTCTTTCTCTGTTCTCCTTTAATCTCGTTCTCTCTCTCTTTCGCTCAGACTCTGGATGATCTAGAGCAGAGGGTGAAGGAGGCAGGCATTGAGATCAGCGTGAGGCAAAGTTTCCTCACGGATCCTGCTGTGGCCGTCAAGAACCTCAAGGTGCTTTCACTTTCACTCGTTTCATTTATGGCCTCGCTGCCACAGTGATGTACAGGTGTTGCTGTCAGTGCCGCGTTAGAGAAATCAGATCAGCACCGTTCTCAACAACATCTCACGATTCTCAGACAGATGCCAAATACAAATAGTGTGTCTGAAAGACACTTAATATTCAATAATATCATCAGTTTGAGGGCACTTAGACTGCTGGATGAGAACAAAACTTGAACTGAATTAAGCTGAATAATGACAATGTTGCCTTCTGCTTCATAGCTGAATTGAATTTGTTCATAATTGATTGAACTGAATTGAATCAACATTGAACTGGCCCTACTGTCTTCAGTAGAACCTCTTATCATTGAATTAAACTTTAAAATTCAATTAAAATTGAATGAAACCTCACAAAAACAAGTCCAAGGTTACACTTTACCAAAAATCAGATTAATAAAAACTAAAATATATATGAATGCATGATTAGGTTATATTTTTAAGCCTGTTTGTAAGATTGCTTACAGATGTTTAATTTTTATTTAAATTTTTTGTAATTTCTATTATTTTCTAGTATTACAGTATTATAGTATTATGATAATACAATGTTTTTTTTAAATACATAAGATAACATTTATTTCCCAATAAATAAACAAATAAATAAATAAAAAACAAAATAAAGAACAACATAGTATGTCATATAGTGATTTTATTTGTTATTTAAACAACACAACAAATACTAGTGTAACATTTATTTTTTATTTTTTTGCTTATTTGCTTATAGTACAGGGACAATAGTGTATTTATGTATTTATTTAACAGTCTTTAGTCTTAAATTGGGTAACACTTTAGTTTAGGGACCAATCCTCACTATTAACTAGTTACTTATTATCATGCCAATTATTAACATATTGTCTGTTTATTAGTATTTATAAAGCACTTATTCTGCATGATGACCATATTCTACATCCCTAACCCTACCCAATAACTAAACTTAACAACTACCTTACTAACTATTGATAAGCAGCAAATTAGGAGTTTATTTAGGCAAAAGTCATAGTTAATTGCTTGTTAATAGCGAGATTTGGACCTTAAAATAAAGTGTGACCCTAAATTGCAGCTGTAGTCCCTGGTAATGAAGATTTGGGGGAAATGTGTTTAGAAAACAGTAATGAATATAATCACAGTACAAAAATTGATTTTCTTTAAGCAAAACATATTTATTTATGTATTTATTTTGGTTTTTGGTGCCTTGAAGATTCCCCCAAAAACAGACACAAACACCTTTGTTGCTCTCTCTGGGTCTGTCACGCTAAAGAACATCATTGAAGTCCGGGAGTAAAATACAACAGTGTGGGGATCTGATCTCGTTCTTCAGGAGAATCATGTTAATTGGAACACGGGTCAGATGATCTGTTTCCCCCCAGTCCTCTTTCCAGTGACGGCTGGGCCCCTGGCTGCCTGTTTAGCAAAGGCCTGCCATGTGTGCCGCCCTAGTTTTGGTGCACAAGATTAATGGAGTACCACCAGAGGAACCATGGTAACCTGGAATATAGCACACCGCTGAGAGGGGAAAGTAGCACTGATTGGACTGCTTGTCCAAACCAAAATTACTGCAGTGTTATGCATAGTATCACTCTCAAACCTCCCTCTGATGCTAATTCACTGACTTTTGCATTCATTGCTTTGTTCTAATTCTCAATTCTCACTCTGCTCCTACAGCGGCAAGATGCTCGCATCATTGTGGGCCTGTTTTACGAAACGGAAGCCAGGAAAGTGTTTTGTGAGGTCGGTAATCAGCCGTCCAGCTGAGCATTATTAATCTTTGTCAATGTTATAGGGGAAACATGGTGTTTCTGTTAATTTTTCATTCTTGGCTCAAGTCGTTCCTTAAGCCAACCTGTTTCACACAACACAACTGCAGGTCTATAAGGAAAAGCTGTATGGGAAAAAGTATGTGTGGTTTCTGATTGGCTGGTATGCTGACAACTGGTTCAAGATCAAAGATCCATCCATCAACTGCACTGTGGAGCAGATGACAGAAGCTGTGGAGGGTCATGTGACCACTGAGATAGTCATGCTCAATCCAGAGACGGTGCGAGGGGCCTCTAACCTGGTGAGTGGGCCTGAATAATCTTTATTTTCTGATTCCTAATGATAAGAATTGCTCAGTTTGTGTCCCGGGCTAGGCCCAGACCGTGCCACATTTGTGCTGTGGACTTGAATGGTATCTTGAAGGTTTTTGTTTTTTGCCTGTTGGATGTTAAAATGTGAAAAAAATCCATAGGGTTATATTGAAGGAGGAACATATTGAACATATAGAAGCTCGTTTCCGCCACTTAATAAAAAATAAAAAAGGTAATTGTGACATTTAATATCACAATTAAATGACTTTATAAAGTTATAAAGTCAGAATTGCGAGATATAAATTTATATAAAGTCAGAATTGGGAACTCACAATTTTATAAGAGTCAGAATTGCAAGTTTATATTATATTATGGCGAATAAAGTTATAAACTATAATTGTGAGATATAAACTAACAGTTGTAAAAAAATGTCAGAACTGTGAGATATAAACTCATGATTATGAGAAAAATGAAGATGTCTGAGTTTTTCTTTTTCTCAGAATTCCGATATAAACTTGCAGTTGCGAGTTATGAAGTCAGAATTGCAAACTCACAATTCTGAGAAAAAAATTCTCAAAGAGTTTGTTATACAGTATATTTGCGAATTTATCTGTCTATTCTGACTTTATAAAGTTATAAAGTCAGAATTGTGAGTTATTAACTAACTTGCAATTGTAAGAAAATTTCTAAATTGTCAGATTATATACTCAGAATTGCGGAAAAAAAGTCAGAATTGCAAGATATAAACTCGTGATTGTGATAAAAAAAGTCAGAATTCTGAGTTTTTCTCGCAGTCCTGACTTTTTTCTCAGAAGTGTGCGATATAAACTCAAAAGTCAGAATTTGTGAGATAAAAAGTTGCAAATACTTTTTTTAAAATCTTGTGGCCGAACTAGGCTTCCATAGGAACACAAGCCGTATCTAGAGACCAGAATATTGTAGAGACTTATATCCAAAGACTATAGAAAACCCAAGGCACTCTTATAGTTTTGAATGGAAAAATGCAACACTCAATATGGCCGCTCCATCGAAGGAAGCCCCGTCTTCTGAATAATAGAGCCAATCGCTAATCAGTAAAGTCAGTGCGTCACTGCAGCTGCTGTTAGAAGTCCCGGTTGCTATAGAAACAGTCAGTGTTCGGAGATGTGTGTTTAGGGCAGTGGTTCTCAACCCGCGGGCCACATGCGGCCCGTCACGAATTCAAATGCGGCCCACCGTGCTGAACACAATTAAAAAAAAAAAATACTTTCAGTTTTACAATTCATTTTAATTCGAATGTTTTTATGTCAAATAATTTTAGTTTTCATATATTATTTTCAGACATGAGCAGTACTCACATAACCTAATTAACGTTACGCATTTAAAGTAACGACCAAGTGGCCAGCGGCAGACAGTGAGCATATGTTTGATCAATTTAGCCTTCTCAAATCATCACGACTTGACTAAAATAAAATCTATAGATATAAAACAGTTCAAGCATATAACAATGTTTTAACGTTAAACCTAGATAAATGTGCACTGTATCCAATAGTTTGTGTGGAAGCTGAAGCACGCTTTGCAGGACATGGAGGCGCCAGCGCGATCACTTGCGGTTTTTTTCAGTGGATACGCCGTAATTTTTGCTCATAAAGGTAAGAGTAATACATCATTCGTAACTGTAAAAGGTCTACTTTTATTTGTGTGCACTCACAATATCAACAAAACGTTGTGCTTTTATAAAATCAAACATGATGCGCTTTCTGCCGTCTCTTCTTTAACAGGAGCACTTCACAAAAATTAACCGAAACTCAGCGAATACATGCCTCACAGACATGATAAATATATCTATAGAAAGCTTTAAATTACTACTTAACGAAATAATACACATCAAAAACAAAAACTTTTTCATTATGATCATAATCCGTAAAGATGCACTTCTCTCTAAAGGTGCGTCTAATGAAGAGATGGCGAGTCAGGATCGACAACTTCATCCTTGCGACACCGACTCAGAAAACACTAGTTTATTAGTAAATAATTAAAATATATCCTTACTGTTTCCCCCTGACGCATTTATGGTAATTACTTTTGCCGATGCTTTGCGGCAAGCTTAAGCCTATTGTGTGCATTTGAACGCAGAACTGTTCAGCTGCGCTGACGGCACGCTCGCTGCTGCTGGACACTAAACACCGTCGAGCCGCTCTTGACAGTCACAGTAGCACGGTCTTGTGTTGTTTCCACCAGCGTGACAATCTTTTTTCATCACTAATTGATGGATGTCTAAAATATAAAAATAAGGAGAAGCCTAAAACAGGCCCGAGGCCCTGCCCGCGTCTGAACTATGACGTGAAAATTGTCCCGAATTGTCCTCGTCTGCCAGTGGGTGCCCCCCCACGCATAAAAGTGAAACTCCGCCTATGGTTTTGCTGTTACTCTTTTCGAGCCGAAGTTCACAAAATTGGGTGTTATTTATGGGGAGTAGAATTATTTATTTATTTCAATGAATGTAATCGATTAGATATCATAATATTTAGGCTATAATATTATAAATCAGGTTGGTTTGTATTGCTGACATAATATGTAAATGATATGCGTGCAGCCCGCGAGACTTGCACTTGGACCATAGTGTGGCCCGGTGGAAAAAAAGGTTGAGAACCACTGATTTTAGAGCCACGCATGCACACTGTCTGGTCTATCCTGAAAAATATTTTTTTTATGCAATTTGAGCAAAAGAAACAACATTTATGAAACGGTTGTTGTCAGATTTCATTGGTGATTTCAAATATGAAATTTAATTGTAAGCTTGGCGACAAGTTTTGGAGAATTTGATGTTTCCCCATTCAAAGAGATAGGGGTTGCACTTGCATGCCTGAGAGGCGTTTCAAACATGGCCGATGAGTGACATGACTGGCCTTAAAGGGAATTTGTTATATCATAACAGTTGGGTGGACCTTTTTGACTTGCGATAGTAAGCTACCACCCAGAACACCCTAGCAACCACCTAGCAACTGGATTTTGATAGTAAGTTCCGATCAAACCTCATACAAAAACCTCATGCAAATTACCTATACATTCTGAAAATACCATAGAAACCACATAGCAACAGACTGACAATGTCTAAGACCACCTTAGCAACCGCAAAACAACACACCAGCAACCATTAAGAAGCTCATAGCAGCTGCATAGCAACACATTAGCAATCACTAAGAATCCCCTATCAACCACATAGCAGCTGGGAAATGCAAATTACTGCATATTTGGTTTTACATTTCGAAAATAAAATAACTCTTTTAACAACCACTAAAAAAAAACCTTAGCAACCTTAGCAAAAATCTTTATTAGTTAATATTGTGTAGAATAAGTGTTTCAGCTTTTTCTCTATTTTCTGTATTTGGCTTTAGTGAATTACTGTATGCTCTGTATCTGTTGGCCATCAGCCACCCTGCTCTCCACATGTCCTCGTCGGTCATTGAAAAACCCATAATGACTGTCCACCAGTGTCCCGTGTGTTCCCATATGCTGCACGCTTTACAATGACATCATCCTCAGATTAGCGCACCATACGCAAGCTTCATTCTGTTTAGATAACTGGCTCCGTTTCCCCACTGGGAACGTCCCATAACCTACCGTCATATCTTTAGCTGTGCACGTGCTATTCTCAGATCTGAAAACCCGAAGAGTCCCGTTGGGGTCAGAATGCTCTGGTCCAACTGCTGTCCCCCTGGGAGAACTGGATGGGCGGGTGTGAGCTCCAGGGGGTGCTGTCTGGAGCCCACCCAACTCCGGTGCTCTGTGCTGGGAATTGGCTCGACTCATATGTCCCTGCTGTTTTCCTGGAGCCGGATGCTTTACAATGACATCATCCTCAGATTAGCAGATTACCATACGCAAGCTTCATTCTGTTTAGATAACTGGCTCCGTTTCCCCACTGGGAACGTCCCATAACCTACCGTCATATCTTTAGCTGTGCACGTGCTATTCTCAGATCTGAAAACCCGAAGAGTCCCGTTGGGGTCAGAATGCTCTGGTCCAACTGCTGTCCCCCTGGGAGAACTGGATGGACAGGTGTGAGCTCCAGGGGGTGCTGTCTGGAGCCCACCCAACTCCGGTGCTCTGTGCTGGGAATTGGCTCGACTCATATGTCCCTGCTGTTTTCCTGGAGCCGGAGCAATCTGGGCACGTATCCAGACACCTATGCTTCACAAATTATGTAAAAAATTTGTGATAAGATGGCCATGCTAAATTGGCTCAACAACACCATAATTTGTTCCCCTCATCCTCGCTTTACCTTCACTTTGAGGGTGTAATTTTAAGAGAGTCGAAATGCTTCTTGACGCGCAGTTTCTATCCGCACACGTTCTCCACTGTCCATTTGCATCAAGCAATCACCAGATGCCCATCTGCAGCTTGGCTCATTTCCTAAAACGCACCTGTTTGAAGCGAGGAAGGTGCCTCAGCTGTTTCTATAAGGTGTGAAAAATGTCAAGGAAATCGGTTTTCATATGCCGCCGCGATAAGTGCGTGCCAACTCTATTTCTTTTCCCAGTACCCCTTAATGACATGGAACATCTTCAGAGTGTGTGTGAAAGCGGGAGTTTATTTTTGGCGCTTCAGGTCCTGGTGTGTGTGAATGAAGATTTCACACCCAGGAGAAAAGTACCTCCATCTATATGATGCACTCCCACGGTAATGAACTGTAATTGTAACTTACCTTGACCCCTCTCTCGCTTTCTCGCCATCGGAAGTCTGGCGCTTTTTTCAGTTAGGCGCTTCTGTAGCGACAGTGAAGTCATGCATAAAATCCATCATGCATAAGCTCTTGTTAGCGCACTGAGTTTTTCCCATGTGCGTACACTTTCATACGCATGCCAGATAATACCATATGCCCTCTGTTTTGATCCAGACCTCGCAGGAGTTCCTAGCACAGCTGATGTCCAAGCTGGGTGGGAAGAATCCAGAGGAAACCGGAGGGTTTCAGGAAGCTCCTCTGGCGTATGATGCGGTTTGGGCTCTGGCTCTGGCTCTCAATAAGACAGTGGGGCCTTTGAAGGCAAAAGGACGGCGATTGGAAGATTTTAATTACAATAACAAGGACATTACTGCGGAGATCTACCGAGCCCTCAACACCAGCTCCTTCGAGGGAGTTTCGGTGAGTGACAGCTTTGGCTACATAAATAAAGGTTCAGTAGTCATTACCAATATATTTCATATTCAGTGATACACAATTGTGATACCACAGTAAAACTAATATGCTAACTAATGTTGTTATTGTAAATTAAATCTAAAACAAAAACATTTTAGTTAATTGAAATAAAGCTGAAATAAAATAAAATTAATATTAGATGAAAAACTTAAACTCAAAGAAATTTAAAAAAATTTGAAATGTTATCTTCGCAACTAACTGAAATAAGAAGTTTTGTGTAGTAAAATTACTAAAACTGAAATAAAAATAAATAAAAAAGATAAATAGAAATATTACAAAAATAAAAACCAAGAAATATGACATAACAGTTTAAAAATGTAAAAAAATTATGACAATAACAAAACTTAACTCAATGAAGCCTGCTGTATCATATTAAATACCCAATCTTCTAAATTATCGACATGATTAAAACTTTGCTGAAATACTCTATTGTACATGTGTGGGCATCTTTACTGATTTTAATAAAGTAATATCGTTAGTAATATTTCAAGATGAACACTTCCTAGACTGAAGCAACTTAGATTTACTTGATTTTCCATACATCATGTTTAGAAACATCATGTTCAAATTTGAGTTAAAAAAACATGTTAAAAATTATTCAAATATGATGTAATCTAAATATTTACAGGGTAAAACTAAAATTAAAATGTAAACTGAAAATATATTTAAAAAAAAATCTAAATATTGATGAATACCACAATAGCATATAAATAACACTATACTAAAATTTAAGAGAGCGATAGACACCGCAGTATAAAAATGTTTCTGTTCTCTCTCAGGGTCATGTGGTGTTTGACGCCCAGGGTTCCAGAATGGCATGGACCCTCATCGAACAGCTGCAAGGTGAGCAAAACAAAAGTAATTTTATGATTTATTTCCCCCTGAAAACTGTAAGGCACAGATATAATAAAGTGTAAATGAGAGTGAGTGTGGACAGCAGGTGTAGCTTGTATGCATGGTTGCTTCTGCTCAATTCTAAAATGATGAACGACTCTGCGATCAGTGTTCTCGCTCCATTTGGAGAGTAGCACAGGTGTCAGGTAAAACACTGTTTTTCCTAGGTTCAAAAGCTCCAGAGCTGTAATCATTTTGCCAAAGCCAGAGAAACGACTCTTGAATTTTTTTTTTTGTTTTTAGCTCAGTCTTTTTTTTCACAGCTCTCATGCACTCTCGGAAATTTATCAATAATTTTATACTCCTTACGATGCCATTTTTGTTCTTTCCACCAACCACCAAGCCTCATGCACAGATATGGGATATCACACAGGAATACATATATTCTGCCTTCAAAAGCCAACCAGATGAAAACATCTTAGTAGACTGGATTTTATGCAAAAATTGGATTCAGACATGCCTGGCTGCCTTCTTACCTCTGTTTAGGCAGCATTTTTTAGGCTGCGATTTACCACATTCCTGTGTGTGTAGGTCTGATGGTGAGGTTAAAAGAAGTCAATTAATTAATACATTTTAACATGATTTTTATACTGAAACATGAGCACTAAAACTGGTAACACTTTAAGGACCAATTCTCACTATTAACTAGTTGCTTATTAGCATGCATATTACTAGCATATTGGCTGTTTATCAGTACTTATAAACCACATATTAATGTCTTATTCTGCATTACCAAATTTTATATCCATTAACCCGACCCAATACTTAAACTTAACAACTACCTTGCTAACTATTAAAGGTTTAGTTCATTTCCAGATTTAAAAAATGTCCTGATAATTTACTCACCCCCATGTCATCCAAGATGTTCATGTCTTTCTTTCTTCAGTCGAAAATAAATTAAGGTTTTTGAGGAAAACATTTCAGGATTTTTCTCCATATAGTGGACTTCAACAGGGACCAACGCGGGTTGAAGGCCCAAATTGCCGTTTCAATGCAGCTTCAAAGGGCTCTACACGATCTATACAGGTCTTATCTAGCAAAATGATTGTCCATTTTCTAAAAAAAAACAAAAAAACAATTTATATACTTTTTAACCACAAATTCTCATCTTGCACTAGCTCAACCTCACGCATTACGTAATCACGTTGGAAATTTAACACGTGACGTAGGCAGAAATACCGACCCAGTGTTTACAAATCGAACATGCAAAGAAAGTCAAATGCCCTTTACAAAACAATGTTGCATGATTTTGAAGTTGGAAAAGAAAATGAGGTGAAGTTTTTCGCCCTACCCTACCTTTTTGAACTGAAGTACACAGACGAAGAACCAACCACGCAACTTTTCCAACGTGATTACCGCAATGCATGAAGTTGCGCATTGCAGAGCTAGTGCAACATGAGCATTTGTGGTTAAAAAGTATATGCATTTTTATTTTTTTTAGAAAATGACCGATCGTTTTGCTAGATCCTCGGCTGGGATCGTGTAGAACCCTTTGAAGGTGCATTGAAACTGCAATTTGGACCTTAAACCCATTGGCTCCCATTGAATTCCACTATATAGAGAAAAATCCTGGAATTTCTTTTCAACTGAAGAAAGAAAGACATGAACATCTTGTATGACATGGGGGTGAGTAAGTTATCAGGAAATTTTATTCTTGAAGTGAAGTAATCCTTTAATAAGCAGCAAATTATGAATTTATTGAGGGAAAACTCTTAGTTAATAGTGAATATGTGTTCCCTATTCTAAAGTGTTACCCTGAAAGCATTAAATGACATCATGGGGCCTGTATGAAACCAGTTTCCTTAGGACGTGCCCTCATGCATGAAACTAGGCAGCAGCACAACTGACTTTGGGCATATAAAGTCTATATAAAGTCCCAGAGTTCACAGTGCATGGCGGAGCAAAACCTGCACCAAGTTCAAATATCTCTTCATAAACCTGTAATAGAGTTGTGTCAGTGTATAAATGTGGATGCCAGTGTAAAAAAAATGATAGTCTTAAAGGTTCACAGGAGCACAGTGACCTCCATTATTGCTCAATGAAAGGTTCTGAAGCTGCTACAACTCTTCATGAATATGGCAGTTTGTCCAGATTGGGTTTTTGGCCTAGTCTGGCAATGGTTAACAAGAATCCAAGGCCTCATCACAGATGTTTAGAGCTTCTTTGAAGATGTCAGTGTTGTGGGATTGAAAGTCTAACCAGTTAAAAGATTTCACCAAAATGTGAATAAAGCTTGCTCATGCAGAAGTCACCTCTACAATGCTAATGTAGCTGGTAGGGCTGGGCAAAAAAAAAAAAAAAAGATTTTCAATTAATAATTTTTTTAAATGATGTCGATTCAATAATGATTTTGAAAAGCCGTGAATCAATCTTTTCCGGAATTTATTTCAGCAAACATTTAACACAAGATCTGATTTAAGTGAATCTTATCATTAGTCTTCTCCACTAGATGTCACCCTCTTATTTACCTTGCGCGATGTTAAAACGGAAAACCTGTCATTCATTCAGTGCTTATCATGGTGGAGATACTGTTGACAGGAACCAAGAAAAAAACAATGTGCGTGATTTGCAATGCTCAGGTGAAATGCTATAGTAATACTACAAATCTACGGAAGCATTTGACATCATTCATAAGGCGCCATGATTTCCGCAATGAATAAATGGCGGATGGCGCGACACATGTAGTAATCGTTTTGTTTACTACACACATACTAAAGAGCAGATGCTGTGTTTTCAGCAAAACACGAATATCTCCTGCTGCTCTTTATTTTTAACTTTATTTTTAAAGGAATAATAATTTGTTTTCTTTTTAATTTTAACAGTAAACCTCTAAAAGGTAAAAAAAAAAAAAAAAAAAGTTTAATTTTCATTTGATTAGGATAAATTAAATTGTTTTATGCCTTCATTTGATCACCAGAAAAATTAAGAAAAACATTTTATAGGGCCCTATTATTGTTTAAAAAAATTGGACTGTAGAAAGAAAAAGAATAGGTTTAAACTACAGGTCTGTGTTCTTAATTACTTTTTATTAATTCACCATTTGTAAACTGATGTTTACTGTTCATTTTTTAGAAATATCAATAGCATATGTATTAAAACTATATTCACTGAATGTAATAAAAAAATTGAGAATCACATCAAGAATCGAATCGAATCGAGACATCTGAATCGATACCCTTCCCTAGTAGCTGGTTGCCAGGGTGTTGTTGTGCTGTTGCTGATGTGTTGCTGAGTTGTTGCTTTAGTTTCCTAGATGTTCAAATTATGATGAGCAATAATAATAGTGATGTTCGCCTAAGAAAGCACCACTTGAAAAAGGGATTTTGTTGGGCTAAATAGTGTTGTGAACATTGAGTCCATTGCTGGATGGCATTAGTTTCAGAATGAAACTAGGAAGATCTATAGCCAGAGTCAACAGCGAGCTAAGCGGATACAATCTAAATGGTGGAAATTACAGTCTTTTATGTGTTTCTTCTCATGCCTGGATCATACAGCGCTTCCGGAGCCTTTCTTTTCCCTCTTTTTCAAGTCTCCCAGGGGGAAGCCCAAGCTGACTGGAGTAATTATGCTTAATGATCACCTGATAATTATAATGGTTCTCACTTAAGCTAATTTCTGGTTGTTTTGGGGGGTAGAGGTCCTCAGAGCCCTGCACAGATCTCTGATGCCCGCCAGTGTGTGTTTGAGAAAGAGGGAGAGTGTGCATGAAAGAAAACAGAGAATTGGAGCAGGAGGGAGAGAATGTAACAGAAGATAAATTCCTCTTACGGTCCTTGCTCGATCACTGCTGATATGGTGGTACGCAATTACAGCGCTCTCTATAAAGCTGATTTTAAGGGAGAACGACCCTATTGTGCATTCTCATCAAAAGCTCTGCTGATACGCCTGCTGGAATATAAGGATTGATGATGATAGATCTGTTTTCAGTCTGTTTGTCTAATCCAAGTGTTGTTTGGTCTCTAAAGGCTGCCCTAAATCTGATCCAGCCTCACCATATTGATTTACAGCAATGTGTAGTGACATTTCTCTTTCCTTTGTTCCTCCCTTAAAACTTTCCGCTTCCCTGCATCTCTGAAAGTCAATGTGAAATCAAAATTGACCGTTTACTTTTGTAAAACATATTCCTGGTCTTTTTTGTAAATGATTTAAAATATATGACCTTTTCCACATCTGAATGATTTTCTTTTTTTGTTTTAGTTCACCTAAGCAGTGCCGACTAGTTAATGTTATCCAACAGCCAAATAATGTAGTCATTACTTTAGGCTATCGGCAACCTAGCTTTTATAAAACCTTTCCAATTTAATGCTCATTACTTTGAATTTGAGAAAAAGTTACTGCAATAATAGTCAATGATAGATTTGAAAAAGAAGCTAAATACTCTACAGATCTTGACCCTCAGCCTCTCCAGAAGTGGGTGGAATTGGGAATCAGGAACTGATTAACGTTTGTTAAATTTCCACTTTAAAATTAATGTAATAAAAGAGAAGCAATAAATAAAGACAATAAATTAACAGCTTTCTATTGAGTTGCATGCAACAACAAACATTCAGCATGACCAGGGTAGTCTGATTCACAAACAAATGATTCATGACTTTAAGGAGTCGGTCAGAAATACTCAGACTCAAACAGATTTCTTGTTGTTGTGAATCAACTCCCAATTGTCAGAAAAGTTTTAAATATCTGACTCAGACACCGATCCCTAGATATGACTCTGAATTAAGAGAACAGTGAAGCCTTGTTCACATTGACAGCATGGTCATGATGACTTTTCAGTTTTCATCTAATCATCCTCATGTCGTTCCAAACCCATAAGACTTTCATTCATCTTCAAAACACAAATTAAGATATTATTAATATTCTCTCATAATTTTTAGCCATTCAACCAAAATTGTCAAGCTTCTAAAAGCTCATAAAGAGGTCATAACAGTAATTCATATCAATTATGTGGTTTAATCCAAGTCTTCTATATAGACAGTAGACACAATCGCTTTATATGATGAACAGATTGAGTTTAGGTTTTTATTTACATATAAACATTCAAACATAGAGCACATCAAATATGGTAAAGAGAACCTGAAATGTACAGAGTATTACATTCCTCCCAAAAACTTTGCCTTCGCACAGAAAACTGTATTTCAGTACTTTTTTTTGCGGAGAAACTGAAACTTTATTTGGGAAACACACTACTTTTTCAAGGAACGTAAACACACTGAAATATATTTTTTCATCCCATTTCATATTTTTTTTCATTTACCATGTCCCTGTACAAATGTGCTTGTTTGATGCTTGAGAACAAACCCCATTGGACTTGTGCTTCAAGCACCCACATTAGCATTTCCGTTTATCATATTTGATGTGCTCTATACATGTGTGTCAACCAAAAGCATAAATGAAACCTGTTCATGATATAAAGACTTTATTCATATGATTGCAATTTTAATGTTTTAGTTGGATGGACTATCAATTATGAGACAATATTAAAGATCTCTTCATTTGTGTTGTGAATATTAATATTATTAAAGTCTTACAGGATTTGAATGACATAAGGGTAAGTAAATGATGAGAAAATGTTCATTTAAGGGTGAACTAGGCGACATAAAGAAAATGTTTCAGAATGCTGAAATAAAGCGTTGTCTTAAGTGCATGTTAACGGGGTCACCCTGCACTCCCACTGGTAGTCTCCACTTCGCATCTTTGCTAATTTGCATAAAGCTGAATTCCCAGTGGATAAAATGAAGTCAATAACATTTTTTCCCTCCTTAAATATCCTGTCTCAAAAACATGTCACATTATAGAGGAAAAATGTTTTGCAAATGCCATTTGACGTTGACTCTAAACTATTTCTGAATCACACTCTCTCCTTTTCTCTCGGCAGGAGGAAGCTACAAGAAGATTGGATACTTCGATATGACCAAAGGCAATCTCTCTTGGTATGGGAATGACAGGTGGATAGGTGAGGACACATTCGTCTCTCTCATCTCCCATATATGCTCTTGTTTATCACTGTCTCAAGCACTTTTAAACCTCCTCTCACACAATCACTCACATTATTACTCTCGCCGCTCATCTGCATCTCTCCCAGTGTCACAGCCACACGTTCTAGGCCCTGCCCCAAAATGAAGAGAACCACGGCTGACAGGCTGCTACGGGGCGTTAATCAATCAGTCAGTCAAATTCTGTTTAGCATTCTGTCCGTGAGGGCAGCCGCGCTGAGGGAGCTCTGCACGGCTCAACAAAAAAAGACAAATGAATGCCATTAGAAAACCGCCAGGAGTTAATTCCAATCATAAATTGAGCAAGCGCACTGATAAAAATTGCATGCAATATACAATGAGTGATGGTTTCATGTAATCTTTTTTATTGTATTTGATGACCAGTTCACGCTCAGTGTTGCTGATGGTGCATTGAGAAGATTCCAACTGACACCTGAAAACAACACAAATCAGAAACGGCCCGGGCTGCCTCCCAGCACGTGCTAACCTTGACTGGACGAGCACGAATCGTCCAATCAGCACAGGCATCACGACATGCCTCAGCTGATTGTCATTGCCTGTTATTTAAACTCTCACAGGCTCCGAACAGAGCTTGCGGTTTTGAATAACATCCTTGAGCTTTGTGATAGCAGCCTGGGTTTGTTGGTTTATTATATTGGCGGTACGACGCCACATCAGCGTGCTCATTATGTGACCATTTCTATGCCTAGACATTTCCCTAGATGTGCTCTAGGTGGGCTTACGCTGTTTTGAACTTGCTTATTAGCTTATTAAAAACTCAGCGAAGCACCATGGCAACTGAAGCACGTCGGCATTGCGAAATGCGCTAATTGCGTTTTTCACAAGCCTTTCTGGGGAACCTGTTTTTAATTTTTTTACCCAGCTTGCAACTGGGAATTGTGCCCACAGCATTGTCGTATACCCCAGGTGGCTTGCAGAGTCTGGCACCTTTAACTTTTGCGTTAGTTGTCGATGATAGATCTCTTTGGAGGTCATCGCTTTAACAGCAACCCTTGACTGTGCCAGACTGCGGGCCGCAGCGAGTCTGACGGTGAGGCGAAAGGTCGCCGTTGAGGTGACGAGGTGAGCAGCAATGTGAGATCATCAGAAATAGAAGATGCTAGACTTAAGTGCCGCCCATCACCACTCAACTTTTCACCTTGCTGCAGTGGTCACTGATGCTCCCGGACGGCGTATTCCAGAGAGACGGCAGCGTGTAGAGCAAAAAATAATCAGTGCTGAAATAAAGGCCTCTTGAAGGAGAGGGTGACTTTGCTCCAGATTGGACGGCACGTGTTGACCAATCGTCGCTCGTTAGGATATTCTCCCTCTCGTTCATACCCACTGCAAAGTGAAGGTTACGTCCCTTCATCTCCCAGCTGAGTGGGAACGATTTTGTTTGACTCTTTATGTTCAATTGTTTCTCGCTGTTACCCATCCACTTCACTGGCCTCGCTCATTCTCTCTCGCTCTCCCCGGTCGCCCCTGACAACCACTGCATCTGCGCCTTGTTCTCTCATCACTGGGTCTTGGTCGTCATGGAAACATACTGTTCCGATTCCACCATCAAGGACAGGGAGGGGTATTAAATAGCATGAGCTCTCTGTCCCGATGGATGCACACACATTTACAACCACGTTCATTGTGGACCTGAATTGCATTAGAGACACCTTGAAATCAATATTTTACCGTATTTTCATTTTTGGGTGAACTATTCCTTTAAAGAGTTAGTTCACCCAAAAATGAAAATTCTGTCATTAATTATGCACCCTCATGTCGTTCCAAACCCATAAGACCATCGTTCACCTTTGGTACACAAATGTAAGATATTTTTGATTAAATCCGAGAGCTTTCTGACCCTGCATAGACAGCAATGTAACTACCATGTTCAAGGCCCAAAAAGATAGTAAGGACATCATTAAAATAGTCCATGTGACATCAGTGCTTCAACCATAATTTTATGAAGCTTTGAGAATACAACTCTTGTGAACGCGCCGAAGGCTGACACGGAAGAAAATAAATCGTTGAATAAAGTCGCTATTTTTGTTTTATTTGTGCACAAAAAGCTTCATAAAATTAAAGTTGAACCACTGATATAACATGGACTATTTTAACGATGTCCTTACTATGTGTCTGGGCCTTGAATGTCGTAGTTGCGTTGCTTTCTATGCAGGGTCAGAAAGCTCTTGGATTTCATCAAAAATATCTTAATTTGTGTTCTGAAGATGAATGAAGGTCCTATGGGTTTGGAACGACATGAGTAATTAATGACAGAATTTTCATTTTTGGGTGAGCTATCCTTTTAATGCACATAACTGGTCTTATCTGAGCATGTAAACAAGTTTTCATCATAATAATAGTGCACTGTCTCTGAAATGACTTCACTTTTTGGCTCACCATCCCCAGCTACGTTTTACAATCAAATCAATTACAAATTAGATCCAAATCAAGTTTCACACAGAAATATTTCACTTTATGGAAGTAAATGGGTTTCAAACCCCATTTCATGTATAATCGACACCCGACCGACTGCTAATGTCTATGAATTGTGTTATCTGAGTAAATGCGTTCACTCAGTTCCTCAAGGACTGCAGCTCCACACGGATCGCAAGTTAATTTTAACACCATAGCAACACTGCAACGTTAACATTCTGACCTGAAACACCATAGCAACCACTTTCTATTTCCACAAACCACTTAAAACTCATGTGTCGTGCCATATCACATCCTGGGTCTGTCTGTTAAGATTGTTCCAGCATCAGTGCAGCTCCACGCTGTTTCCCAGCATTCCAGGATCCATCAGTTGGCCGTCTTGTGCCCCGAGCAGTCGCGTTCGGTTGGATCTCCTGCTCTCCTTTAATCAATATCAGCGAGATCCACGAGGGAGATGGCCTTACGTGAACTTCTAATTAAGACAGACAGTTGCTGCTCTTATCAGATGCTCTGGTGAGGGGTTCCGGTGGGACCGCATGGGCAATATGAGTCCTGGAGCTGGGCTTTATAAAAACGATCAGCTCGAGAGATAGATGTAACAAGGCGTGTGGTCCCCAGCCAATTTGTCACTCACAAAAGAATGTGACACCAGTGTACGTCTTGTGTGCTGTCCACCCATTGAAGGAAGCTGACCACAATGCACCCTGTTGTCCTTTGTTTTTGCCAATTGGCCAGCCGATTACCCATCTGGAGGCAGTGAAACAGTCTGCGATGGCATCGCTTCACAGAGACCAGAGGGGGAGAAGCTTTAGTCAATGGTAG
The DNA here is from genome assembly GCF_001515645.1 of Sinocyclocheilus grahami. NCBI lineage: Eukaryota > Metazoa > Chordata > Actinopteri > Cypriniformes > Cyprinidae > Sinocyclocheilus > Sinocyclocheilus grahami. Next base: position 3,312,796 of record NW_015505237.1, read on the forward strand.
TGAGGTGAAATTCAATAGCTATCGCTCTCTCTGCAGACTCTGAAATGCAGCCAGTTTATCGAGAGAGAGAGAAAGAGAGGCAGAGAGGGAGGTAAAGTGACTAATTTGTGGCTCTGAAAATTCCTTTCATTTTCTAATTTTCTTTCTTTTGCTCAATTGTTTCATTATTCAAATATACACTATTATTGCAAAAATAAGTAAAAGAAAGGAAGTAAATAACATGCTATGTAAGTTTAACCATTTTTAAGTATTATTTATATACTATTGTTTGTGTTTTTACTAGGGCTGTCAATAGATTAACATTTTTAATAAGTGATAAGTGTGGGATTAATCCCACAAAAAGGGTGCGATTAATCGCAATTAATTGCACACTTATCATGAAATTAAGCATATGTAATTTATCTTGCTTAATACGTAAATTTTGTCATTATTTACTATATCAAGCAAAGTAAACCAAAAGATTGAAGGATGATTCTCACAAAACTGTATTTTCTGCAAGTTTATTTCAAGATAAATTTAGATATCTTTTCAAAAAAAGTATACTCGGGAGACTCCAAAAGGACACTAAAGAACCAAATGATGTAAGAAGTTATAATTGATACATTTGTGCACACTGACTGAACACAGCAACATACACAAGACAAATCAAAACATTATCCTGAATGTGTGTGGAAACAACGGGAATGTACTGAAATGTGTCTGTGCATGAATACAACATTTGTATTTGTATCTGTGCGTCAAGAGCGCTTAAACACGGTCTATCAGACTCACGTGTGCTTACGACTCCTGTACGTCACAGCAATTGTCTTGCTTGATTGCAATCCTCAACCATCAAAACTCAAACATCAAAAGAAGCTGATTTGCTTTATCCAGCCGAAAAAACGTAGTTTGCATATCATACAGTGGTGGGATGTTTTGACGTTACGTTCAGTCTGTATTTCACACTGCGCGACGCGTGAGTGATCTCTCGCGCTCTTCAGAAACAATCACAGAGCTTGTGTTTTAAAGCGAAACACACTGAAATTAATCATTCACTGAAAATGCAACGCGAGTATCTATTCTCTCCGCCATCTCTTATGTAATCAGCTTGGTTTTCTTTACATTAGCCCTGTTTTGGACTGGTTGCTTGAATGGATTCGCTTGCTGGATCACTGGACTGAAAACTTTCCCGGAGTTTAGCAGCAATAGGTTGTTTGCAATCACGTGATTCTGATGACGCGCGAAATGCAACTGGAGGGCAGGAAGTGATTTTTCTCCATAGAAATCACTAACAAAACTCAAAATGCCTGTGTTTTGCGTTGTTTATGGATGCTCAAATCGACCAAACCGAGAAACCACAAGGAGCTTTTATCGTGTACGAAAATATGTTGTTTATAAGGGGGAAAAAGTCAAGAAATTGACTGAAAAACGCAGGAAAAAGTGGCTTGTAAACCTGCGTCTGCGGTCGGGAGGAGCGGAGCCGGATAATGCTCGTGTGTGCAAATGATTAATATAAGATATAATAATATATTAAGATATTAATAAAGAAATATATAAATAGATACAGGGTGACACAGTCAGAATTCACTGAATGCTAAACGCCACACATAGACACAATGTAAATACGATATTATTTGCAGTTCTGAGAGCTTCATATCACGGAATCGTGAGATTGCGATAAATTGAAGTGAGTGACAGCTTTTTAGTGATTAGCGTTATATGAACGCGCTATTTGCTAGCTTTCTAGGCTATAATCGATTCAGAATTTAAATAAAAGTTGTTTTACGTGCTGCTAACAGGACCAACAGCCACAAACCCTGTAACTTACATGCAGCAAAGTTTCAGGAGTGACATATTCCATTATCGCAATCTCACGATGTTCCTTTATAATCAGTGAAGCTCTCTGAACTGCAAATAATATCTTATTTACATCGTGTCTACGTGTGGCATTTAGCACTGAGTGAATTCTGAATGCATGAGAGGTGGCAGCCCAATCTATTTATATCTTTATTAATATCTTAATATATTATTATATCACACAAACATTATCCGGCTCCGCTCCTCCCGACCGCAGACGCAGGTTTACAAGCCACTTTTTCCTGTGTTTTTCAGTCAATTTCTTGACATTTCCCCACTCATGAACAACACATTTTCGTACACGATAAAAGCTCCTTGTGGTTTCTCGGTTTGACCAATTTGAGCATCCATAAACAACGTTTCGCACGTCATCAGTGACGTCATGTGCAAACAACCTATTATTTGATTGCAAACAGAGAAGCGAAATCGGGAAAAAAGGTTTAGAATAGAAATTGTGTTTCAGTAATTTTTCGTTAATTGCATTAAATAATTTTAATGCGTTAAGGGTTTTGAATTAATCGCATGCATAAACGCGTTAACGCTGACAGCCCTAGTTTTTACTGAACTACTCGTGTGCTATGAGAGGACCATCCTGCCGCAGCACAAACATCTTCCGTCGAAGACCCTTTAAAGAAGGCCTGAGAAGAAGCCACTGCTCTTGTAGAATGAGCACGCACCCCTAGAGGCGAAGTCAAGCCACGCGCCTCATAGGCCAAAGAAATAGCCTCCACTATCGAGTGTGACATCCGCTGTTTGGTGACAGCAGAACCTCTGCTCTTACCACCAAAACACACAGAACAACTGATCAGATCTGACCCCTCCTTGGCTGGGGGAAAAGCCTCCAGGACCACTTGCTGAAAGCGAAACGGAGTTGAAGCGACCTTCGGAACATAATCAGGCCTAGGTCGCAAAAAGACTTTTACCAGTCCTGGTGCAAAGTCCATACACGAAGGACTAATGGAGAGAGCCTGCAGGTCCCCTATCCTCTTAAGGGAGGATAAAGCCACCAAAAGAACGGTCTTGATGGTCAGTAACTTCTCTGACACCGACTCCATTGGTTCAAAGGGATGGCCTGTCAGGCCCTCCAACACAATTGATAAGTCCCAAGAAGGAACTCGGGCTGGACGGAAAGGCCTAAGCCGTCTCGAGCCCTGCATAAAACGTGACACCAGGGTGTGGCGACCAACCAAAGCACCTCTTACGAGTGCATGTCCTGCCGATATGGCCGCCACGTACACTTTAAGAGTGGCGGGGGGGAACCCCTCAGAAAAACAAACCTGAAAAAACACCAAGGGCCACGCCCATAACCTCCATAATTCCGGTCGAGGATGCCAAATCATGCCCCGAGCTTGTGTCAACAGATCGTGTCTGAGGGGAACCTCCCATGGAGGGCCGGCCAGCAGACTGACCAGGTCCGAGAACCACGACTGAGTGGGCCACCGCGGGGCCACCAGCAACAGGTGCTCCACTCTTTCTGATCGTATTCTGAATAGGACTGCTGGGAGCAACCGGATTGGGGGAAAAGCATAAAGACTGGTCCTGGGCCATTCGTGGGCCAGAGCATCCAGACCTAGAGGCGACAGGGGAGACAGGGAAAACCAAAGCGGGCAGTGCGTAATCATGCTCGAAGCGAACAAGTCCACTTTCGCTCGGCCGAACCTCTGCCATATAAGATCGAGTACCAAATCTCGATGTATCCGTGCCTGATCCTGAGATTGAGCTAGTATTAGCCAATTGTCCAGGTAGTTCAAAATTCAGATGCCCTGGAGCCGCAACGGGGCCAGAGCTGCGTCCATGCATTTTGTAAACATTCGAGGAGCCAAAGCTAGTCCGAACGGAAGAACACAGTATTGGTATGCTTTGCCCTCGAAAGCAAACCTGAGGAACTTCCTGTGCCTCCTGACGATCTGGATGTGAAAGTATGCATCCTTTAGATCGATGGTCACAAACCAATCTCCGGATTGGACCTGAGACAGAATGGACTTTACTGTTAACATCTTGAACTTGCTCACTCTGAGCACAAGATTTAGACGACGTAAGTCCAAAATCGGACATAAACCACCATCTTTCTTGGGCACAACAAAATACCGGCTGTAGAAGCCTGACTCCATCTGAGTGGGGAGTATCTCCTCTATAGCCCCTTTCTCTAGGAGTGATACGATCTCCTGACCTAAAATCGAGGCGTCCCCAGGACGTACTGTCGTAGGAAGAACCCTGCTGAAAGGAGGTGGCCCTTTCCAAAACTGGATAGTGTACCCGTGTCGAATGGTGCGTAGTACGCACCGTGAAATATCGGGCAGGCGTCTCCACGTGGCCCAGTTGTCTGCCAGGGGTCTTGGGTGTTCTATGGTTGAAACATAGACCTGATTTTCTCATATAGGATCCCGAAGCACCTGAGTGGTGGGAAAAACTATAATGGGAAGATGTCCGATTGTTCTGTTGGGCCTGCCTACTGGCCCAAAAGTGGGAGCCTTGGAGGCCATCATAAACGGGCCATGCTCGCATGACCCTTGGGCTTTTTCTCGAACTCTGAAGGCTGGAACGCACAGAGTATCCGAGGAGGTGCTCGTCGTAAGGACTCGAACTAAAACTGCCCGAGGCGCAATATGCGGTGGGACCATCAAGATCGGAGTCGGGAGGCCACAGCGAGAGAGTCGAATACGCTTGTGCGGTTCGTACACTCTCTCTAAAGGAGGGCCTGGCCTCCGAAGACGAGCAGAGGAATCAGGAACTGCTATTAGGGGCCTGAGGACGAGAGGGATTGGCCATCGAACTGAGGTCTAACCGCTTGCGTTGTCGTGTGAAAGCCGGTGGGCGAGACCTAGGACTCCAGTCCTTACGAGGGGGTAACCTAGGCGATGGCTCATGCCGCTGGACCTCGCGGTGCTGTAAAGACGAAGAGCGTGAGCGAGCCGCAGGTGGCTGACGCTCCACTTCCCTAGCTCTGCGAGGGATGAGTTGACGGAACGCAGCGGACTGCTGTTTCGCTGCTCTAAACTTCTCCACGACCGTAGTGACCAAGTCTCCGAACAGACCGTCACTCGAAATGGGGGCATCCAGGAGAAA
>NW_015505237.1:3318085-3319943 GCF_001515645.1 Sinocyclocheilus grahami
ACAACAAAATACCGGCTGTAGAAGCCTGACTCCATCTGAGTGGGGAGTATCTCCTCTATAGCCCCTTTCTCTAGGAGTGATACGATCTCCTGACCTAAAATCGAGGCGTCCCCAGGACGTACTGTCGTAGGAAGAACCCTGCTGAAAGGAGGTGGCCCTTTCCAAAACTGGATAGTGTACCCGTGTCGAATGGTGCGTAGTACGCACCGTGAAATATCGGGCAGGCGTCTCCACGTGGCCCAGTTGTCTGCCAGGGGTCTTGGGTGTTCTATGGTTGAAACATAGACCTGATTTTCTCATATAGGATCCCGAAGCACCTGAGTGGTGGGAAAAACTATAATGGGAAGATGTCCGATTGTTCTGTTGGGCCTGCCTACTGGCCCAAAAGTGGGAGCCTTGGAGGCCATCATAAACGGGCCATGCTCGCATGACCCTTGGGCTTTTTCTCGAACTCTGAAGGCTGGAACGCGCAGAGTATCCGAGGAGGTGCTCGTCGTAAGGACTCGAACTAAAACTGCCCGAGGCGCAATATGCGGTGGGACCATCAAGATCGGAGTCGGGAGGCCACAGCGAGAGAGTCGAATACGCTTGTGCGGTTCGTACACTCTCTCTAAAGGAGGGCCTGGCCTCCGAAGACGAGCAGAGGAATCAGGAACTGCTATTAGGGGCCTGAGGACGAGAGGGATTGGCCATCGAACTGAGGTCTAACCGCTTGCGTTGTCGTGTGAAAGCCGGTGGGCGAGACCTAGGACTCCAGTCCTTACGAGGGGGTAACCTAGGCGATGGCTCATGCCGCTGGACCTCGCGGTGCTGTAAAGACGAAGAGCGTGAGCGAGCCGCAGGTGGCTGACGCTCCACTTCCCTAGCTCTGCGAGGGATGAGTTGACGGAACGCAGCGGACTGCTGTTTCGCTGCTCTAAACTTCTCCACGACCGTAGTGACCAAGTCTCCGAACAGACCGTCACTCGAAATGGGGGCATCCAGGAGAAAGGTCCTGTCCTTCTCCTTAATGTCAGTGAGAGTAAGCCAAAGATGGCGCTCAGCTGACACTAACCCTGCCATGGACTTGCCCACTGCCCGAGCTGTGTGCGTGGTAGTCTTAAGCGCCAAGTCAGTAGCTCGTCTGAGCTCTTTAACGGCCTCTGGAGTCAGGCCTTCTCCCTCGTCCAGCTCCTTGAGCACATCTGCCTGATAAGCCTGGAGTACACCCATAGAATGGAGTGTAGCCGCGGCCTGCCCAGCGGCCATGTAAGATTTCCAGATCAAAGCGGAAGTAACCCTACACGGCTTGGACGGTAGCAGAGGGCGTCCAGTTTCAACTGAATTTGCGCCGGCTCACTATCCCACTCTAACCCCAGCTTATCCACAGCGCGCGTTACAACATCTAATAGTTCGCTGTAAGACAGGGAGGTACGTTTCTCCTGTCCACTCGGAGGGAGAGAACTGCACAGTTCGCCCAATAAATCCTCAGAATCTTCGAGCGCTTGCACATGGCCCGGAGAGAGCGAGAGAAAAGGAGAAAACTCCGTTGACTCGCCCTCTAAACGCCTCGGCTCGCATGCGTCACCCCAAGTGACCGTCTCGTGCGGTGCCTCGGCAACCGCAGTAATGGGATAGCGGGGGTTAGACGCGAGGCCTACTTTATTTGAGAAGGCCGCGAACCTCGAGTGCAGTGCTTTTAGCCGTAGGCTATCACAGTGTCGACAATCAGAAAGGCCGCTAAGCGCCGCTTGGGCATGTTGTAGGCCCAAACATTGCACGCACCTGTCATGAGTGTCTCCTCCTGCGATGAACCTGTCACACGGCTCGATGCATCTCCTGTAGCTCATCGTGTCCGCTGAAGAGGAGTAAACTGCTC
>NW_015505237.1:3320686-3338553 GCF_001515645.1 Sinocyclocheilus grahami
CTGCGAGGGATGAGTTGACGGAACGCAGCGGACTGCTGTTTCGCTGCTCTAAACTTCTCCACGACCGTAGTGACCAAGTCTCCGAACAGACCGTCACTCGAAATGGGGGCATCCAGGAGAAAGGTCCTGTCCTTCTCCTTAATGTCAGTGAGAGTAAGCCAAAGATGGCGCTCAGCTGACACTAACCCTGCCATGGACCTGCCCACTGCCCGAGCTGTGTGCTTGGTAGCCCTAAGCGCCAAGTCAGTAGCTCGTCTGAGCTCTTTAACGGCCTCAGGAGTCAGGCCTTCTCCCTCGTCCAGCTCCTTGAGCACATCTGCCTGATAAGCCTGGAGTACACCCATAGAATGGAGTGTAGCCGCGGCCTGCCCAGCGGCCATGTAAGATTTCCAGATCAAAGCGGAAGTAACCCTACACGGCTTGGACGGTAGCAGAGGGCGTCCAGTTTCAACTGAATTTGCGCCGGCTCACTATCCCACTCTAACCCCAGCTTATCCACAGCGCGCGTTACAACATCTAATAGTTCGCTGTAAGACAGGGAGGTACGTTTCTCCTGTCCACTCGGAGGGAGAGAACTGCACAGTTCGCCCAATAAATCCTCCGAATCGGAGGCTGCTGTGGACAGCACGTCTTCATCATACGGCATACAACCGAAAGACATCGCATCGCGAGCTTCCGGGGTAGGCCGCAAATTATCATTGATGAAGACCACGAGCGCTTGCACATAACCCGGAGAGTGAGAGAAAAGGAGAAAACTCTGTTGACTCGCCCTCTAAACGCCTCGGCTCGCATGCGTCACCCCAAGCGACCGTCTTGTGCGGCGCCTTGGCAACCGCAGAAACGGGATAGCGGGGGTTAGACGCGAGGCCTACTTTATTTGAGAAGGCCGTGAACCTCGAGGGCAGTGCTTTTAGCCATAGGCTATCAAAGTGTCGACAATCAGAAAGGCCGCTAAGCGCCGCTTGGGCATGCTGTAGGCCCAAACATTGCACGCACCTATCATGAGTGTCTCCTCCTGCGATGAACCTGTCACATGGCTCAATGCATCTCCTGTAGCTCATCGTGTCCGCTGAAGAGGAGTAAACTGCTCTTTTTGAGAAATAGCTAAGAACACGACCTTCTTTTTTTTTGCTTTCCTACGGGCGACAGATGATTCGCTTCCTGAAGGAAATTAAATCTGATGAAAATAGCATGCAGCACGCTATATAGCTCACCTACGTGCGCTTTGGGGCGGTGCTAAGCGCTATTTGGCCAATGAATTGGCGTGATGGTATAAGGGCTTCAGACATTCGTCACACCCCAAAGCGATGACGTCATCGCAGCATCAAAGTGAGCCTATTAGAGGGAACCTCAACGCTCAGACTTTCAAAAAATCCGCTCCTGCAGCACGCTATATAGCTCACCTACGTGCGCTTTGGGGCGGTGCTAAGCGCTATTTGGCCAATGAATTGGCGTGATGGTATAAGGGCTTCAGACATTCGTCACACCCCAAAGCGATGACGTCATCGCAGCATCAAAGTGAGCCTATTAGAGGGAACCTCAACGCTCAGACTTTCAAAAAATCCGCTCCTAGCTCCGCTCTCATACTCTGGTGTATATATATATATACCTGCTTCAGTCCCCTTCCCTCTCCCTCTTTCCCTAATAATTTCTTCCAAAAGCCCTTATTTAGAAAGACTAAATAGCTAGAACCTCTAATAATGTTTTTAATGTTATTCATGAAAGTATTTCTAAATTGTTTCAATGTAATACTGTATAAAATAATCTAATACTAAAAATCATCATTTCTCTCTCCAGGCTCTGATCCACCTGCTGACCAGACGGTGGTGATTCAGAAGTTCAGATATCTGTCACAAAAACTCTTCGTCTCTGTGTCTGTTTTCGCTGGCTTGGGCATTTTAATGGGGATCGTTTGCCTCACCTTTAACATCTACAACAGCAACGTCAGGTATGTTTAGTTGTGGATGGAAGTATACGCTCCTGCCTGCAGGCATGTGTTCATTTATATTGCGTTCTCACGTTTGAGTTCAGTGCAGAGGACAGAGTGATACATGCATACAATTAGCTGGTGTTTCCAAGGGTCTCATTCACATATTTATGCATTCTGTGTGTGTAGAAACATGCAGGTTTCAAACAGGCGAATGCATTACGAATAGCGATAGCATTTCACACATATTCAAACTCCACCGACACATTCAGACTAATGTTTGGTGTTTCAGTCTTTTTATCTTAGTGACACTTAGACTTTCAACAAGATTTTCTCAGCAGACAGCTTAAGCTAATACCCTGAACACTTACAAATCTCATCATGCATGTGAGTAAATGTGTGAGCACGTCTATGAATCTTTGTGTGATAAAAAGACAGAGGAGTGTAAGTCCTATTCCACTGTGAGAGATTAACTAAATGAGCTGAATCAGAGTTCACTATGCTAACAAAAATGACCAAAAAGTACCATGGAACACCATATTATATAAAATATGCATGAGGTAATCATTCTAAGCTATATATATCACAGTATATGGCAGGCACTACATTAGCATCTGTTCAATGTATGAACCTGTTTTTTGAACATACACATCTTTTTGCAAATTCAGCAGTATGTATGTCTATATGTAAAGGTACATTCAAAACTCCCAGCCGTACCTGAATAACATGACAGCAGTGGGCTGTATGATGGCTCTGGCTGCAGTTTTTCCTCTGGGAATTGATGGACTGCATGTACGCAACTCTCAGTTTCCTGTGGTCTGTCAGGTAAGCGCTCAGGCATTCTGGGTAACACCGTTTTGTCATTTATATTGATGTTATTTATAGTACTAGTAATTGAGTTTATAAAACCTCCCTGAACACTCTTCTTCAGAAGGACTTTAAGGAGACATATCAGGGAGTATTTTTTCTTCATTTTTATTTTTTATTCCCTGAGGCGCACTGATAATGTTAGTCAAGGTTTCTTGCATCAAAAAAATATGAATTATTTAGTTTTTCATGACCATTTTTCACCCTCTCTCAGACCCTTAACTATTAAACAGACTTGTTTCACTGCCTTGCTTTCAGACATCTATATATATGCCCTCTTCACTTACACTTACTCATAGGTCACAGGCTTGCCGTCAGGTTCAATTTAGTTTGCACCATCCCTTTTTTCTGTAACAGTATCTTAGCAAAGCCTGAAGAATAGAACGAGCTGTTTTTGCAGTTTAATTTTAATAAATGCACTATTATTAAAGTTTTAGTTTTATTAAACTTTTCTCGTATTTAATTCACCTTTGGCGACACTTAAACTTAATCTTTAAAATAACTAAAACAAATTTAATAACACTGAATTTTTCATGTTGTACATTATAATGTTGTGACGTGGCAAAACGGAATACAATAAAATTTGAATTTTAGAATTTTTTGGATTTTAATATTGGGCATTTATTGTTTATCTCCCATAACATTAGAATAATTATATGCTGATCAATACTGGCAATAATTTTTATATTGGTGCATCCTTATTATATTTCAGTACTTGTACTTTGAAGTCTTTTAAAGTGAAACACTGAAATATTGGCTTTTTTAAAATTGTTTTTCTAGTTCCGCTTGTGGCTGCTTGGACTTGGCTTCAGTTTGGCTTATGGAAGTATGTTCACAAAGATCTGGTGGGTTCACACTGTGTTCACAAAGAAGGATGAGAAGAAAGACAAGAGAAAGGTGAGTAGAGAACCAGAGTTATTATTGCTAACACAACTAAAATCTTAGTTGATTTCCATAACTAATATTAACATGCTAATATTAATAAAAAATATTACTAAAAACATATAATAGTGTCTAAGTGGTACTAAAATAAGACTGCGTGAGGTTAATTTGAGGTGTTTCAAGACAAACTATCTGTCCTTTTAAACCCTCATAGGGATTTACTCTTGACTTGTCGTGTCAAGGGCTTTCAGTACGCCGCTGGAATGATCAATATATCATAGTGGAATTATTGTTCTTTATAAAGTATGTATCTCGTTCCTCTCTCTGTTATCATCTTTAGATCTCCATCTCACTTCCACTGCCTCTCTGGCTTAGCCACCGTCTCTCTGTCTGATCTCATAGAGATGGGTCCCCCGTTGTCCTTGAGCATCCTTAAACAGCACATTTATCATACAGCACAGCTCGATGAGCCCTCCGTACAGCCCTATGTGCCAGCAGTCACTCCATCACCACAAGATCATTTACAGTCGTTATGTTTGATTTTTTTGTAACACTGTACAATAAGGTCCCATTTGTTAATGTATTAGTTAACACCAGTTAACAATGAGCACGATATTTTTGCAGCATTCATTAATCATGGGTTAGTAAATACATATACAGTTGTTTATTGTTCATTCTAGCTCACAGTGCATTAAATTGATCAATAAATGTTGAAATTAACAATAACTAAGAGTTAATAAAAGCTATGCAAATAGTTATCATTGTTAGTTCTTGTTAACTAATGTAGAGTATCTTGAACAAAGGTTATTTTTCTAAAAATGTTTATGATTCTGTACATATACTTCACTAAATTGTGATGGATTTATGCTTAAAAAATGAAAAAAGTGTTTTCTCAATTAAATGTATCTTATTTTAAGGATGTTTCAATATTTTACAGAAAGACTAAACAAAAATATTAAGAAAGTGATGTTTTGAAGTGCAGACCTCACATCACCAATCACACAAATGCACAGCAGCCATAATAACTAAAATAAGGAAAAGATAGAGATAAAGACGGAGGAGAAAGGTATTTTCAGGATAAGTACATAATGCCTATTATTAAGCATTCATGAATGTCCATCTAGTGATGGAGAGGAGCTTGTCATGAGCCCCTGTGGAGAGCTATCTCTCTCTCTCTCTCTCTCTCTCTCTCTCTCTCTCTCTCTCTTTCTCTCTTTCTCTGCACAAAGAAAGGTTTCAGAGCTGTTTTTCATTGATAAATTTGCCATTTGAATCGATTAAGAGGATGACTTCTGCTTTCTGTGGGTCACTTCCTTGCTCTTGGGGGCCCTCGGGGGCCTCTGTCTGTGGTGTCCGTGGCACTGCTGCTGGAGTGCTGGACTCGGGTGCTGCTGCTGTCTGGGTGGTGGGAGAGCTGGGCCGCTGCTGACAGATACAGCTGAGGCTCTCTGTCTGTTCTCTCAGGCTTTGTATTTCTCCATCTCTAAGCAGCAGCTCCTGCCTGACTGTTTCCAGTTCTTTATTCATGGTCTCTCTATCTTGCTGCAGTTTGCATATCTCTCTTTTTAGCTCCTCAACACTAGTTTCAAAGTCTCGTGTGAGGTGACTGATTTTATTGTCCAGGTGTTGTAGGCGTTCGCTGGATATTGCATGGGAGAGTGTTAGTTCCCTGAGCTCCACCAGCTCCACCTCTTGTAGGGAGAGGCTGTTTCTGATCTGATTGACGGACTGTTCCGCCTGTGGGTCTCTCTCTCTCTCTCTCTCTCTCTCTCTCTCTCTCTCTCTCTCTCTCTTTCTCTCTCTCTCTCTCTCTCTCTCTCTCTCTTTCTCTTCCTCTGCACAAAGAAAGGATTCAGAGATTGAGAAATGATCTGTGATGCGCAGTGGGGCATCAAATTGACAGCTTAGTCATTTTCAAACGTGCTTCTTTGACTGGGGCGTCACTATTGAGAATGTTTTATGTTAAAAAGAAAAGTTAAAAAACAAACACCAATTTGGCATCAGTAAGTGGATTCTTCAAAGTCATTGTCAGGGATACAAAAGGGAAATTTTGGAATAAAGAATAGTTTCGGAATTTATTATAAACCATAAGACAGAAAGAAATATTTGGGACAAACATTCTATTTTAAGTACAGAGGAACTCGTGATGGGGATTTTATGGTGTGAATTGTCATGAAAATCTTCCCTAAACACATTCAAAGCAAGTTAAATACCTCAGATAATGTCTCATGAAATGCCAAAAAACAGAACAGAAAATAATTTAGACTTCTCTCAGTTTGTAAAAACATACTTAAGATGGAAGCCTATGGGGAAACTGTCTGTTGTGAAAGTATAGCCATGAGACTAACCAGTCTTTTAAAAAAAAAAGAAATTAATACTTTTATTTAGCATTAATACATTAAATTTATAAAAATGACAGTAAAAACATTTACTCTACATTGTTACAAAATATTTTTATGTCAAACAAATGGTGGTATTTTGAGCTTTCTAGCAAAGAATCAAAGAATCTTCTCTCTCAGAAATAAAGGTACAAAAGTTGTCATGGGGCGGTACCTTTTCAAAAGGTACACCTTATTGATATTTTAAATGTACATATTAGTGCCTAATGTGTATATATTAGTACCTAAAAGGTACAAAAGTGTAAAAGGTATGGTTGGTAAAATGATGGTTTCCACAAAAACATTAAGCAGCACAACCATTTTCAACCATTTTGATAATAAGAAATGTTTTTGACAGCAAATCAGCCCTCAAACCTTTGAGTATAGTATGTGTGTTAACAGACTAATGTAAATTATTACTAATCTTGTCTGTGCAAAATTATACTGAATATTTCGATTTCTGTTATTACTATGTTGCTAAAAATGTCCAAGCAGTAAAGCCTGTAACATTCATATAATATAAACACCAGAGAGGGTCTGTTTACCTAGAGAAAAACACATCCACAAATTACAGCAATACTAAACCAGAAGCTCATCCACCTAGAAAAGTAGTTCCACCACTTAAAGGATGATTGAAGCCCCTTTAGAGCTTAATATAAGCACTTGAACAAAAATGCAAGCTTCACATTTTTGCTTGTAAACCCCCTAAATTTCCATTTCTAGTACGTTCCTGTTCATTTTTTCAAACAGAGACATGAGTCAAAGTTCTCTGGTAATCAATAGCAAGCCATATATAGAGCTTAACTTGTTTTGAACCCAGAAAATTCCTTGAGTCAATTGTCTGGCTATGCGTGAGTTCTTTCATCCTCGCCGTTGTGAAGGTGTGTTTGAGCGTTATGAGCTCTCAAAAGTGACGATAAACAATATGAGTCACAGAGAACATAAACGCTTTTTATATTGCTATTTAAATAAATGCTTTTTATGTTTAATTGCTAACAAAAAAAAAAGAACGAGTATTGATTTTGTTGCAGTGTTATGGTCTCAGCCGAAATCCATTAAAGACACTTTCCTGACTTAAACCATAAAGTGCAGCCACCGTCTGGCGGATTGAATTGGCATCCTGATAATGGCCATTGTTTCCCCTTCAGGCTCTCTGCACTTATGCTCTATATGATGTCGGTGCAAGCTGTGTCTTTCACTGTCCTGGATGGAAAGTTGATTCACTGGTCTTTTTATATCCCAGCAGCACCTGGAGCCCTGGAAGCTCTATGCCACCGTGGGAGTCCTGCTGGTTATCGACATCCTGTCCCTTATGGTTTGGCAGATCGTGGATCCCCTGCACATCACAGTGGAGGTATGGCAGCGCTCAGCCTTTGTGTTTTTTTGAACAAGGTACAGTTGGATTTATTATGTTTGGCCTCAAGGTGCATATAAGAAAATGTTGAATGAGCTGCTGTTCTGTTTCTCTTTCTGTCTGAGCAGAAGTTCACTAAAGAAGCACCTAAAGGGGACGTGGATGAGCTGATCGAGCCTCTGCTGCAGCACTGCAGTTCAGAGAAGATGAACACATGGCTTGGTAAGAACCTCTCTGGGTTTGACACTGTATTTGTTCACATTGCATCCAATATGTAAATGCTTACACTCTTAAAAATAAAGGTTCCATATTGGCATGATGTAGGGCTGGACGATTAATCGAAAATAAATCAAAACCGAAATTCAGAACCTCTAACCAGCTTATTTTTCCCATGTCGGTTATTTGTTTTTTTTTACTCTATTAATACTTTCCCCTTAAAAACATACTACCGTGTGTGTACTCAGCACTATACGGATGTGACCATTGCACTCATGTGTTTTGCAGCATCTCGCACGTGAGTGTATGTATACATATCAATGCGCTCATCAAAGTCCATTCTAAAACAGTGGACCAATCAGAAGACCCTGGAGGCGGGGCAAGCATTGCAAGCTTTTGGTTACAATAGCAGGTTGGTATGATAACTTTTGTATTTGACGGCACCTTGGCAGAGTAGGCATTGTGCGGTGCGCTTCATTTTTTAAAACCATTCCTAAGTGCTGCGTCTCGCGGGTTTTGCAAAAAATGAAAGTTATTTTCTTTTTCTTTTTTTTTAGGAAACTTGCTTTTTACAATTAAACTGAAATGTGACTTTTTTCATAAGACGTCTTCATTTCAAGCAATCTTTGATTTCAGTTGTTCAAAATATTCAACAAATAACCATAAATAGTTTGTTTCCTTCAAATATTTTAAAATCACAAAGGTAAGAAATACACTCTTTCATTAGAAAAAAATATCACCTTTAATAGTTGAAAAGCTATATTTGAAGAGTTCATTTGCAAAAACAGATAACTCCATTTTTAACAAATTTCAAAGATCATTGTGCCTTCCAATTAATCTCAATCGAACTGCAGTTGGGTTATTTTGATTAGATAAAATAACTAAAAAATACAGCTAACTAACACAATAAAACACAATAAAAACATGATAACATAATAAAAAACATGATCTGTTTTTGCAAATAAACTCTTCATTTATAGTGCAAACCTTTAATGAACTATAGGGGCAAATAATAGTTTTTTTAAATATATGTATATATATATATATAAATAAAATAAACATTCAATAATTGTAATCGAGGTAAAGTGTTCAATTAATCGAGGTTTTGATTTTAGGCCATATCGCCCAGCATGATGGTTCCATGAAGAACCTTTGACATCAATGGAACCTTTCTATTCTACAAAAGGATCTTTATAATGGAAAAAGGTTGTTTAGATTTTTAGAATGTTCTTTACACTAAGAAAACAAGGTAATTAAGTTGGCTTGAAAAAGCCAACTTACTGATATTCTACACAAGCAGCTTCTTCTTATAATTCTTCTTAGACTACATTTCTGTACGCTACTTCTCCTAGAGCTTTAAAGCTAGAACCACCAAACTCAGCCCATCTCTTCATACTGTTCTGACTCAGGTTGCTATATCTTTTCAGACTGATCAGATTTACGGTTTTCCTAAAACTGAAGATTAAAAATCATAAAAATCACATAGACTTGCATTGACGGAATGTTCAAATGAGCCAAGACTATTCAAACTCCAACTGTCAAAAATTTTAATCTAAACACACTGAAGCCCATTAGACTCAATCAAACTTCCTTTCTATGTACTATTTCTAATCCATTCAAACTCATTTAAGTTTCCACTATCAAATATTTTTAATTTATCTATCTATCTAGCTGGTTGGCTGCTTCCAGGCTGGTTTTAAAGTGGTTTTGGCACATTTTTAGCTGGTCAGG
Source organism: Sinocyclocheilus grahami (assembly GCF_001515645.1). Classification (NCBI taxonomy): domain Eukaryota; kingdom Metazoa; phylum Chordata; class Actinopteri; order Cypriniformes; family Cyprinidae; genus Sinocyclocheilus; species Sinocyclocheilus grahami. The sequence continues at coordinate 3,330,042 of NW_015505237.1, forward strand.
CTGGTCAAGCTGGGAGACCTGCTAAAAGACCAACCAAGTTTAAACCAGCTAAGACTAGACAACTAGCCTAGGCTGGTTTTAGCTGGTTTTTGACTGGTTCAGCTGGTTTTTGCTGGTTTTAGCTGTTTTTAACTGGTTTTTAGCTGTCTTTTTGCTAAATCAGCTGGTTTTAGCTGGTTTTAAGTGGTCTCTAGCTGTTTTTTAATTGAATCAGCTGGTTTTACCTGGTTTTTAGCTGTCTTTTTGTCATTTACAATACAGTAGTGAGCAGTGACTTTTCTAACTGGGTATGCTGAGTGATAAGATTAACCCCCCCCACCGGTTTTTAGGACACACTCAATGAGTGAACGAATCACAGATGACAAATAAGAACCACCGTGACAGGTGTCGATTTATAAGTATGCACATTTCCTACCTTTTTCGTTAATAAAATTAATCTGCAATCCTTCTACCGTTTCAGGTTTATCCATTGTTATTCAAATGCTAGAAAAATATAGCTGGGTTTCCAAGTAAAAACCGCCAAATAACATTAGTTACGTTATGATAGCTAATATTCAGATGGTGGGGAGATGGGGGGATTCCCCCAGTCTATATGTCTCTGCATCTGCTGAATGATTTTTATTCCCAGTGAATAGGAGTTAAAACTCCTCCACACGGGTGTGTAACGGAAGAGGTCTGACACAACAGGTTAGTATATATAAAACAGGTTTATTTGGTCACAGAGAGTACTGGGGTAGGGTCCAGAGGATGTGATGGTGAATGAATAGTTCGAAGGATATGATGAGTGGGGGAATCCGAGTCTTTGGTTTAACAGGAGCTGGAATGTAGGCAGGAGGAGCACACACCTCAGCGATCCTTGGACAAGGAGGAACAGGAGACGAGGAGACATTAGGAGGAACACAGGATGTAAGTATTGCAGGAAGTATTCAAATGGCAGTAGTAGCAAAGTCATTGAGTCCTCTACGTGTATACGAGACCGGACTGTGAGGGTGTCTGAGGTTTGTGCTTTTATGCAGGCTGGTAATGAGGTGCTTGATTAGTGACAGGTGCAGGTGCTCAGAACTCAGGTGAGAGGGATCATTGTGATTGGGTGGTGGTGGAGCCTGGCCGATCTGTTACAGGGTGACACTACTCCAATATGCAAAGTACCCAAATAATAATATGTGACCCTGGACCACAAAACCAGTCATAAGTAGCACAGGTATATTTGTAGCAATAGCCAAAAATACATTGTATGGGCCAAATTATCGATTTTTCTTTTATGCCAAAAATCATTAGGATATTAAGTAAAGATCATATTCCATGAAGATATTTTGTAAATTTCCTACTGTAAATATATCAAAACTTTATTTTTGATTAGTAATATCCATTGCTAAGAACTTCATTTGGACAACTTTAAAGGCGATTTTCTCAGTATTTAAATTTTTTTGCACCCTAAGATTCCAGATTTTCAAATAGTTGTAATTCGGCCAAATATTGTCCTATTCTAACAAATCATACATCAATGGAAAGCTTATTTATTCAGCTTTCAGATTATGTATAACTCTCAATCTCAAAAAATGTGAACCTTATGACTGGTTTTGTGCCATTCTCCCTTGTCCGGTATTGAGTGTTCATCTTGTGCTACATGTGTTCCTGTCTGCCCTGTATACCCCGTGTTGGAAGGATTAAAGACTGTGTTCCTCGTTCCTCGCTCCTCAGTGTAGTACAACCGTGACAGAATACCGGACCAACAACAGTTTAAATTGCGTGTTTCCCCTCCGTTTTATTTCTGTTTTTCGCTCAGTGTTTGTTTTTATCCTCCCATTGTTTTCCTTATGGATCCTCTCGCCCGCCCCTGAATACATCCTCCTCCTGCTGGAGCAGGGGGAGAGATCGCTCGAGGGTCATGCCAGACTGTTTCTGGCTATTGCCCATCTCACCACCTACACGGACGACGTGCTCTGCGCGTTCTATGGCGCCAGCCTCAACCATGCCGAGCAACTGAGCGGAGGATCGCCCCGGAAGAAGAGCCCAAGCCGTCAGATCAGGTGCAAGAGCCGGCGACAATGCCCGCCTCGAGGAAGAATGCCGCGGACGGTGTGAGTGCGTAGAGGAGCTCTGCACCGCGGCTGAGGGTGAGCCGAGTATGGCACGGCGAAAGTGCCAAAGCGAAGAGGAGAGGGCTTCAGTTCCTGAATCCAGTCCAGAGTGCCCGCTCCTAGAAAGTGCCCTCCAGTGCCCACTCCTAGAAAGCGCCCTCCAGTGCCAGCTCCTCGTAAGCACCCTCAAGTGTCCGCTCCTCCTGAGCGCCATCCTGTCCTCGTGTTGGAAGGATTAAAGACTGTGTTTACTGTGAATTTTCCTCGCTCCACAGTGTAGTACAACCATGACAGGGTCACATATATTTAAAATATTGCCAAGTTGCAATGTTGCAAACAACAATAAAAGCAGAGAAGGACTTTAACTGCAAGCAACACAAGCATATGCAAAACAAAGCGAACAATAACATCTTAATGTTCAAAATGTTCACAGGATTGTTTCTTTTTTTTTCCTGCTTGTAATTATTACAATTTTATATAGCCCACGTTTTTATAAAAAAAAATGTGATTACCACGTATAGGCTATATCTTCAACATACGTTGTCTATGACCAAAAATGTAAGAAGATATGTTTTCAGTGAACTTTTAAAATTTGATTTGCTTGAGAAAACATAAAAATATACAGTTACACCATTTCTTTTTTCCTTTTGATTTAGTCGAGTTGGTTTTGCATCAAACACAATGTGATTTTCGGCAATCGAGATCTGACAGGAACAGCACATTTTTCCGCTTGGGCGAGCGGTTTGCGGACAGCTTACCTCGCGCATGGAATCAGCTGCAGACCAGCAAGCCAATGAGTATGCGCTACAATCCTGAAGAGTCATAGCAATAGAGCAGAGACGAGAAAGCTGCAGAGAATCCGCTCGCCCAGAAGCTTCCATAACTGACGTAGATTTACAGAAAATTACTGCCGTTTGGCAAATAAATTATATTACATACTTATTCCTAACTCTTTAAGCTTTAAGTTACATTTTAAATAACAAGGGCTCAACTTATAATCATGTTTATATTAACCCCGTGAACTTATTCTCTCAAATGGCCTGGGTATGCGGAGCATTCGCAGCTTATATGGACGGAACGCCACTGTTACAATGTTAATTCACGTTAAAAACATACTAGCAGCATGCTTATCATGCTAGAAACAGGCTAATAACATGCTAATAATGCTAGCAACATGCTAATCATGCTAGAAACATGCTAATCATGCAAGTAACATGTTATCAACATGCTAGTCATGCTAGAAACACCCTAGCAACCACCCCAGGTACCCTAGAAATATGTTTTATACCTATCTGTTTTTCTGATAGCCTTGAAAACATTCAAACTTTAATCTTTAAAACTATTTTAAATGTCAAACTACTTCAAACTGAAAACCTTCAGACTGCAAACTTTTTAAAACTTTCTGGCTAGGCTTTTTCAAGCCAACTTAGTTTGTCTACAAACTTTTCAGTCTAGTTTTAAGAACTGTTCTCTGAAAGGTTCTTTGGGGAACCCAAAATGGTTCTTTTATGGCATCACTTCAGAAAAAATCTTTTGAAACCTTTGGTTTTAATAGTGTAGAATAAATTGCATTTTATACATTTTATACATTTTATCAGTTAATGCATTTCCTGACTTTTAGTGTGCTGTTTTTCAGTTCAAAAAACGGTTTTTTATTTACCAACCTGTGGTAAATTTTAGGATTTAGGGCTGTGGCAGGCATATTTAAATTAAGTTGGTTTTGTAGAAAACAGGCGGTAAACAGAATTTTCTTTGAAAGAGATGTTTGTGTACATTTTCTAGCGATCATGCTGGCAGTGATTCATCAAATGATGATTAAATGATATGTTATAAGCGGTGTATATCCAGATGTGCAGTGTAGTCAAGCACCCTTAAGACATTTTAAAGAGCCGACTGAGCTGTCTGGAACACACTGGAGGAGCAATGCTGCATATTTCCAGTAATGTACGACAGATTCCCTTGTGAAAAAGAAGTGAGCTTAATTTTTTGCAGTGTGCACTTGTAGTGTACTTTAAATACTTTGAGGCATTTTTAAGTAAATATTTTAAATATATGTATAAATATATAAGTATATTTTAAGTTTTAAAAAAGCTGTACTTCCAGAAAATATAACAATGAAATAAAAGCCCACTTAAGTGTACTTAGAGTACACTTTAATGAGAGTTTCTTAACATACTCTGCTTTTAAAAACCTAACATTTTAAATGTACTGAATTGCAAATTCATTACAAATGTATAAGTACAATTATATGAAAATGATACAGAAGTAGAGATGATATTTATAAGTATTAGTTTGCCATAAATGCTTGTCAGTACATTCAGCAGTACACTTTAACCACATTTCAAAGGCAATAGCAGTAATTGTGAAATAACATATAAAGATGACATACAAAGTCCTACTTAAGTGATTTTAAAATAAATATAAAATAAATTTTATATAAATTGAATATAGATTTTAGTATAAATGTAAACCATAGTACATTTTCATTTAATTGCATGTATTTAACATGCAATTACAGATGTAGCCTTTAAGAATGCGTCTTTTTTTCACACGGCAGCCTGCAATTCGCCACGCGTGATCACGGAGCTCCCTGCAGGAGCTTTTTCAGATTTCTTTAAAGCATTGTTGTGCCTTACACAATATCCACCAGGTGGCGCAAGGAACAATATTCTGTAGTTAAACACCACATCCAGCTCTGGGGTGCATTTCCCAAAAGCATCGTTAGCCAACTATGGTCGCAAGTTCCGTCGTTACCAACATAGTTCAATGATTCTGTGTTTCCCGAAACCATAGTTCAAATGAACATTCGCAAACAGTGACGTAAACTGACGTGGTTAGAACTACAGCTCTCGACCTGTTGTTAGAAGCATAGTTTCTTGTTAGTAAGACATGTGGGCTTATATAAATTATGCTGTTGGGCACAATAAGCAAGCTAACATACAGTACAATCTATATCTTCCGTTCTATGTAAACATAAATGCATTTTAATCTATGTATTTTTGCGCGTCCTCAATAAGCGCCATTTTAGAAGAGTGCGCATGTGCATAAATACCTAAGGGAACCCCAGAGTTTTTAATCTATTATTTTTTGCTCGCATATCTCCAACAAAATATTTCTAGGCCTACTGTACCATAATGTCTGTCTGCAGTTAAAAAGTTCTCAGAAATAATCACATTTGTTTTGCTTAACCTATTTATGAAGAATAGGTTCCAGAATGCGGTAGCTCGATTGCTGATGGGTACACGAAAGCGGGAACACATCACCCCCGTTCTTGCCTCTCTTCACTGGTTACCTGTCCATTTTAGGATTCAGTTTAAGATTTTGCTATTTGTTTTTAAATCTCTTAATTGTTTAGCACCTAAATATCTGTCCGACCTGATTAAGCTGTATGCTCCGCTAAGAGCACTTAGGTCTGCTGACCATTTGCTTTTAGTCGTCCCACGGGTAAAGTTGAAGAGCAGGGGTGACCGAGCATTTGCAGTGGCGGCCCCGAAGCTCTGGAATAGCTTGCCCCTCGACATTAGACAGGCTCAAACACTTGCTGTTTTTAAATCTAGCCTAAAAACTCATTTTTATAGTCTGGCATTTGACGCTACGTGAGAGCTGCTTTCTTCTATTGTTTTATGGTGTTTTATTGTCTTTTTTTGTGTTGTTGACTGTTTGTATCTTTGACATTTTTATTATTTTATGTGTGTACAGCACTTTGATAAACACTTGCTGTTTTTTAGTGCTTTATAAATAAACTTTGACTTATGTACAATTATTCTAAAAATAATTTAAATGTCATAAAAAAAGTCATCAGCCTGAGTAAATTGTACCATTATAGAATTGTGATTGCACAAGTAGTGTATTAATGTAGAAGGTGAAAATACTGTGAAATTACATACATACAAATGGCAAGAAATTTGAAAGCATAACGACTGAATGTCTATGAAACTTCAGTCAATAATATTTTTTTTAAACAATGGCTCTTAAATTAAAGTACAATAGGCTATTATTGCAACCATATAGCCTACGAATGAATGAAAATGCATATTTTTGAATTAAAGAAAACTTAGAGAGTAGGGATGCACCAGTATCGGTATCGGGCCGATACTGCACTCCTGTACTCGTACTCATAAAAATGCCCGATACCAAAAGCCGATACCACACAGCTTGTGAACAGAGCTGTGTCCAGAAAAAGAAACACCGACAACAAAACAACAGAGAGTAGAATGGAGTTATTAGAGATTAAGGATGTCTATGAAGTACATATAAGTAATTAATATAATGTTAAACGTTCAATATTCATGCCCGTTTAGCGGATGTGCTCGAGCTGATAAGCAGAGAGCGCTGAGTGGATTGAGTGAGCAGATGCGCGACAGATGCGCAAGCTTGTTGAGTGAATATCTCACAGACATCACTGGAAAGTTTGTACGTCGGTCAGATATGTCAAAAGTAAGCAAGTAAAACAATGCACAAGTTACTTAAGTTATTGACGTAAGGAGAGGGAGAGCGAGAGAATCAGAGAGTGCACACTTCTGTTGCATGATCTTGATTGCTGTTCACTCCATAAGCGCGTGCATTTGGATTAAAACTAAATCGTAAATATGAAACAAACAAAAAGCAAAAGTGAATTATACGAGGGTAAACAGTGCGTGTGAAGCAAATTACATCACCAAAATAACACACGCGTACTAATATATATATATATATATATATATATATATATATATATATATATATATATATATATATATGGAAAACGTCTCGTGATTAGAGTATTGAGCTGCTGCAATGGAGCAAGGCTCTGGTATTAGAACAAGATGTAGTTACTCTCGTAAATAAGGAGGTCATTGAGGTGGTCCCTCCGCACGAGATAGACTCTGGGTTCTACAGCCGTTACTTCATTGTTCCGAAGAAGGATGGGGGGTTGCGTCCCATTTTAGATCTGCGCCTATTGAACCGCTCAGTCATGCGACTAAAGTTCAGAATGCTCACACTCAAGCAAGTCGTGTCTCAGATCAGGTCCGAGGACTAGTTTGTCACGATCAATCTGAAAGACGCATATTTTCATATCTCAATCCTTCCTCATCACAGGAAGTTCCTGAGGTTCATTTTTGGGGGCAAAGCGTACCAATATCGTGTTCTTCCTTTCGGCCTTGCACTCTCACCCCGTACTTTCACGAAGTGTGTGGATGCTGCCCTGGCTCCGTTGCGACTCCAGGGCATCCGCATACTCAACTACATCGACGATTGGTTGATTTTAGCTCGTTCAGAGCAGGTAGCGGTTCGACATCGAGATGTCGTTCTCGCTCACATGAGAGAGCTGGGGTTAAGACTAAACGCCAAGAAGAGTGTGCTTTCTCCATTACAGAGGGCCACTTATCTGGGCGTGGTGTTGGACTCGACCACGATGCAGGCACGTTTGTATCCTGCTCGGATCGAGTCGATTCTCACTACAGTCAAGCGCGATTTATCACCCCCGCCCGGAGCTGTGGAAGTTATGGGTGTGGCCCCTGAGGGGGCACAACTAGTAGCTTCTGGTCTTTCAACTGAGGTTGTTGAGACCATCCTCCAATCCAGAGCTCACTCCACAAGGAAACTGTACGCGTTGAAGTGGAAAATTTCACTTCCTGGTGTAGAGACCGCCAGCTCAACCCAGCTAACTGCCCAGTCGGTACAGTACTGGAGTTCCTGCAGGCCCGTTTCTCTAAAGGGTTAACCCACTGCATCCTGAAGGTTTACGTGGTGGCCATTGCGGCCTACCACGCCCCTCTCAGTGGCATCTCAGTGGGAAGACACCCCCTGGTTACACATTTCCTCCGCGGTGCTCTGAGGCTGAGGCCTTTCGTACGATCACGTGTCCCCACATGGGACCTAGCAGTGGTGCTAGAAGCTCTCTGTAAGCCTCCATTCAAACCTATCGAAGAGATTTCTGATCGCCACCTTACAATAAAGACTACCTTTCTTCTGGCGATATCTTCTCTTAAGAGAGTTGGGGATTTACAGGCCCTTTCTGTGGCCCCTTCCTATCTTGACTTTGCGCCCGGTCTGGCCAAAGCATTTCTGTACCCTCGCGTGGGGTATGTCCCTAAAGTCCCCTCATCAGCACCGCAGCCCATCGTACTTCAGGACTTCAGTCCTCCTCCATTCGGGGAACCAGACCAGCAGAAGCTTAATTGTATGTGTCCAGTGCGAGCACTGGATGCATACGTCCACAGAGCTGCCCTGTTGAGGAGGGCGGACCAGTTGCTTGCGTGCTATAGTCCCCCTAAGAGAGGTCTTCCAGCAACTAAACAGACCCTCAGTCGATGAATAGTGGATGCCATCTCCATCTGTTATGAGTCCTCTGATCTCCCCTCGCCGTTAGGGGTCAAGGCTCATTCGACTCAAAGTGTGGCAGCCTCTAAGGCTTTCTTAGCGGGTGTGCCTATGCAGGACATCTGCAA
>NW_015505237.1:3340577-3359233 GCF_001515645.1 Sinocyclocheilus grahami
ATCAGCACCGCAGCCCATCGTACTTCAGGACTTCAGTCCTCCTCCATTCGGGGAACCAGACCAGCAGAAGCTTAATTGTATGTGTCCAGTGCGAGCACTGGATGCATACGTCCACAGAGCTGCCCTGTTGAGGAGGGCGGACCAGTTGCTTGCGTGCTATAGTCCCCCTAAGAGAGGTCTTCCAGCAACTAAACAGACCCTCAGTCGATGAATAGTGGATGCCATCTCCATCTGTTATGAGTCCTCTGATCTCCCCTCGCCGTTAGGGGTCAAGGCTCATTCGACTCAAAGTGTGGCAGCCTCTAAGGCTTTCTTAGCGGGTGTGCCTATGCAGGACATCTGCAATGCTGCGGGGTGGTCCACGCCCCTTACCTTTGTTAGGTTCTACAGTCTAGACATGCGAGCCACTCCTGGCTCTTCTGTTCTCTCGCCCTAGCTGTGCAGTCTTCCACACTAGGCAGAAACTTGGAAGTCTGGCGGCGTGGGCATTCTCGTTCCACTAGCGTTTTCGACGCAGCTTGAGTTCCTGAAGAGGAACGGCAACCCTGGTTCCTCGAGGGAACGAGACGCTGCATCTCGGTGCCGTACTTCCGGCATCCCTGCCAGCGCTTGCTTCATTCCTAGAAGCTGACGCTGGCACATCCACACGTGCTTTTATAGTTTCCTGGTCATGACGTCACCCGACCGTGACGTCCCGCTCAGCTATTGGACTGATTTCACATGTGATTCAGAGCATGGTCACAGAAGGCGTTCCCTTAGCGTTTTCCGACGCAGCGTCTTGTTCCCTCGAGGAACCAGGATTACATACGTAACCTGAGACGTTTTTCTTTTATGCCAAAAATCATTAGGATATTAAGTGAAGATCATGTTCCATGAAGTTATTTAGTAAATTTCCTACTGTAAATATATCAAAACACCATTTTTGATTAGTAATATGCATTGCTAAGAACTGGCGATTTTCTCAGTATTTTAATTTTTTTGCACCCTCAGATTCCAGATTTTCAAATAGTTGTAACTCGGCCAAATATTGTCCTATCCTAACAAATCATACATCAATGGAAAGCTTATTCATTCAGCTTTCAGAGATTGTATAAATCTCAATCTCAAAACATTTGACCCTTATGACTGGTTTTGTAGTCCAGGGTCACAAATGAAGTCCGAGTTTAAGAATGCGCTAGAAGTTAAATTCTTTAAATGTATTTTCCCCCTCTATTTAACATCGTTAACCTACAGTAGTGAAAGAAGTCTTCCCTCAGGTAGATTAAATGTTTTCCTGCCTTGCTAAATGTTGGGCTCATGATCAATAAGTTGCATCCGCTTAAACTGATTTGCCAAAATCAAATCGCGGATGTAAGCGAGTCCTGCTCGCTGTGAAGCGAGAGCCGGCAGTGGATTTCGCTTGGTCTTAAAGCCTTCATCGAATGACTACGTTCACAAATAAAACAGTAATTTGTGCAAAAATAATGATTCATTATCAATTGAGAATTTGTTATTCATATGGTCTGGTGGTCATATGGTGTATGCCTGCGAATACGGGACAAACTGTGTTATAGCTTTCATACGGGACGCTTCTTTGATGCCTTAAATACGGGCATCCATATTTCAACCACATAGCAGTGGCATGACAGTACCGGCTCTCGCGGCCATAAAACAGACCAGCCCACTGGGAATTCTCCCGGTGCTCCCGATTAGCCAATCCGGACCTGCCCCAGACCCTCTCATCTCCCATTAACAGACCATCTGTAGCAAGAACTTACTACGATTGGTGAGAGCCAGGGCTTAAAAACTAAAAAAAAAAAATCGTCAGGCACGCGTGATCCCTTTCCTCTGCGTACGCATTCTCAGTGGCCAGATCTGTAAGTGTCTGAAAACAGTAGTCACTTTGCACTTGAGTATTAGTTACAGGAATATTTTTATGCTAAAGTGAATTTTTTTTCACAAGGTTAGAGTTAGTCTGCTGTGTCATGGATGACCTAATGCTCAGAACTGACCCACAAGATGGGAATTACAGTGTGCAGCTTGTGGTCAGCGTTATTTTTTGACCATGTTTGCGTCATTACCTGATTTGCATAATTACTATATTAATTCAGATACTAAAACAACACAGATGGTGCATGCAAATAAACGAGACCAATAGCTCTTGTTCCTCATGATCTTGTCATGGTGTTGGACACACAAAAAAAATAGTTGCTGTCTGAACAAAGCCTATAAGCCTGTAAGTGAAAGTGATTTAATGAAGGAACCCCAGTGGTTTCGACCTTCAGCCTCTCTTCTCAGGTGTTTCCTACTTGTAAGTGTTTAACTAATTAAACAAATTAATTGCTACCTTTATGAGACAAATTGGACCGGCCTTGCTCTTCCAGTTACGGTCAGTAAAATGAGCCTTCAGTGTATTCTTCAGGCAAAGTCCGTGAGAAACGAGCACAACTGCCTGTAAACAGACCTGTCATACAAATACTTTCTGTCATAGCAGTTTCTCTGCATAAACCATTTAGGGTCCAAGGACAAATGGACGGTAGTGTACTTTTTTACGACATCTGGATGAGAAAATAATTGATCGCACAGAACTAAAACAAACCAAATATAGCAGAGTTCTCAGTGAGATCATAAAGGTGTGGATGTGAGGGATGAATGGTTAAATGCAGGCAAAAGTCATGGGAGCAGGCAGCGCCTGCGACTGACTGATTACCCTGTCAGTGTGATAATGTCCACCTATCATGTTTGCATCGGACTGAATACATCAAACTGGTGGAAATGGATGGACTAATTACATGGTAAATAGCTCACCCACTCAGGTAGCACCATTTTTGGTCACATCCAAAGTCAAATGAGCTTGAAATGACTTGATCATCTGAGAGTGAGCTGGTTTTTAGCAAACACTCAGTTAAATTAAATATGCACCCCCCCATCTGCGACCTTCATTACACCAGCGGTGTTTGCTGTGGATTTAATGGTCAGACAAGAAGGTGATGATAAATAATAGACAAGCAACAATCAGTAGTAACAAATGAAAGCTCAATGAAATATGCTTGGTATTGTTGTATATTGTTTTTGAAGCACTGTAAAAAAAAAATAACAATTTTTTTTTTTAAACCCATAAACTTGATGAGACTTTGATTTGGCTTGATTAAATAAATATCACAGTAATTTACACTATCATTCAAAAGTTTGAGACTGTTAAAGATGTTCTCCAAGGCTGCATTTATTTGATAAAAAATACAGTAAAAGGAGTAATAATGTGAAATATTATTACAATTTAAAATAACAGTTTTCTATTGTAATATATTTTAATATATAATTTATTCCTGTGATGCAAAGCTGAATTTTCAGCATCAGTACTCCAGTCTTCAGTGTCACATGATCCTTCAGAAATCATTCTAATATGCTGATTTGCTCCTCAAGAAACATTTCTGATTAATATCAATATTAATAATGTAAACACCAGAGAATTTTTGATGAATAGAAAGTTCAAAAATACAGCCTTTATATGAATTGTTTTTGATCAATTTGAAGAAAAAAGTGTTTATTTTTTAAACAAAAAATTCTCACTGACCCCAAACTTCTGAACAGTAGTGTAAATAATCAAAATATCATATTATATTGGTATATTAAAGGGATAGTTCAACCAAAAATGAAAATTCTGTAATTAATTACTCACCCTCATGTTGTTCCAAACCTGTAAGACCTTCGTTCATCTTCAGAACACAAACTAAGATATTTTTTATGAAATCCGAGAGCTTTCTGACCCTCCATAGACAGCAACGCAACTACCACGTTCAAGACCCAGAAAGGTACAGTAGTAAGGATATCGTTAAAATAGTCCATGTGACATCAGTGCTTCAACCGTAATTTTATGAAGCTACGAGAATACATTTTGTGTGCAAAAGAAAACAAACATAATGATTTTATGCACTAATTTCTTCTCTTCCGTGTTCCGTGTCCTCAACAAGAGTACCACGACGCATGCGTGCGTCAGCAGCATCACATGCATGCGTTGTGGTACTCTTGTGAACGCATAAAACTTCATAAAATTATGGTTGAAGCACTGATGTCACATGGACTATTTTAATAATGTCCTTACTACCTTTCTGGGCCTTGAACGTGTTGGTATTTGTGTTGCTGTCTATGGAGGGTCAGAAAGCTCTCAGATTTCATCAAAAATATCCTAATTTGTGTTCCGAAGATAAACGAAGGTCTTACAGGTTTGGAGCGACACGAGGGAGCGTAATTAATGACAGAATTTTAATTTTTGGGTGAACTATCCCTTTAATATAATCTAAATAAACTAAACTGTTATATTTGTTTGAGTGGCCCAACGCAGCAACATTGGCTCCATCAATAGTGAGTTTTGAAGTGATTTGTGAAGGAACAATGATAAGGACGATAAGGATGTTTTGAAAACCTGTTCATTATTTTTGTCTCCGTTTTGTCTTTTAGGTGTCGTTTATGGCTATAAGGGTTTGCTGCTCCTTCTGGGTATTTTTCTGGCTTATGAAACCAAATCTGTGTCCACTGAAAAAATAAACGATCATCGAGCTGTTGGGATGGCCATCTACAACGTCTCTGTGAGTCTGTTCGTCTTTTTATACTTATCCCTCTGGACATTTTAAGAGCGCCTTGGGTGACATTTGAAATGTCAGTCGTCACCCAAATATTGTCCAATTAAAAGGTAGAATTGTTCAGCTGACGTGACTGAAATAGCACCGCGGTGGGTTTTTTCCTTTCGTTGCTCAAGCTTAGTTGGGAGTTGGCGTGTGAATTAGACGCAGTGTCCGTCTGGAGCTGTTGTGTGTCACAACACACTCATAAGCAGGAAGAACATGCCTGGAGCTCTTCAGTGTGTGGCTCTGCAAGATTTGATGGAAGTGAAGTGTCTGAGCCTGCCATCTCGAATGCTGTCCAGGGACGCAGAGTTTTCCAGAGGACAGGGAAAAGGGGGGAAAGAGAGCTTCCCCTCATCATCGGGAATAAGCGTGCACGTCAGTTTGACGAGACTGGAGCTCTAAAGTAGTTAGAAAACTCAAGTAAAGTGGTCCCTCAGTAATGTTGAAAGTTGTTTGTTTTTCTACATCATCTCGTCTGTTCCACTTTAGCATTTCAGTGCCGCCCCACGGCTCACGAGTCAGGAAAGCAGCACGTACCACGCTGATAACACACTCAATGTGAAGGCTAAATACATGGGAATCTACTTTCATTTGCCATAAAGACTTCTGGTCTGTTTTCTATGGCGAAGGTCGATTTGAAATAAAGCACCAAGCTTTTGTCCATCAGCTTTTTCATTGTAAGCTTTTAATTTGAAGCAGTGTGTCTCTCTTCATCTCGGCCTCCGAGGATTATCCATTATATACTGAACCCAATTTAAGCTCAAATTGAGGGAGAGACTTTAGATCAGCAAGGGGCCGAATTTTGCATTTTAATCTTTTCTCTCTCACTCTCTTTTTTTGTAAGTCACTGGCCGACTCCTGGCCCTTAGCAAATGCCCATTCTGCTAAAGAAATGATTTCAGATGCCATCTGCCATGCCATTACGAACTCCATCACTTTTTAGAATTTCAGCTGCTTGGAGGACAATAATAAAGACAAGAGCGCTGCAGTTCACAGCAAACTAATACGATTTATTAAATTAATATTCTGAGGACTAGTTTGACACCCGAATCAAGAAACAGAATGCATGGAGGTTTTTGAAATGTTATTTATTTGGAAGAGACCACGTGCAATATTAAACATAAATGTTTTAATTTGATGTTTAATTTGATTGGCAGGTCAAAATTAATAACCTCCTCTCAGTAAAATAACATAGAACAATTTCTGCATGATGCATACAATATATCGTACATTAGTCATAAATACTTTATATGCTCATAATAAACATGTGAGTTTAAAAGAATAGTGCGCCCAACAATAAACTTGAGGAAATAAACAGTGAATAACATCTTCAATTTCATTTTTTTTTCCTCACTCAAAGCTAGAATGTTAACTTTTATTAGGATAATTCACCCAAAAATGAAAATGCTGTCATCATTTACTCAAGTTGTTCCAAGCCTGTTTTTTTCTTCTTCTGTTGAACACAAAAGAAGATATTTTGAAGACTGTGGGAAACCAAACAGTTTTTGGTCACCATAGTATTTATTTATTCCATATTATTGAAGTCAGTTGAGATCAGCAGCTGTTCGATTACCCACACTCAAAATATTGTCTTTCGTGTATAACAGAAGAAATAAACTTTTTTTGATTTGATTTGAAACAGTTTTTCATTTTCAGTTTTGGCTGAACTATCTCTTTAACTGCCAATATATATTCATTATCTTAAATTTCTTCTTTTGTGTTCCACAGAAGAATTGACAGTCATATGGGCTTGAGCATGACTAAATAATGACATACTGTAAATCCCGTCATTATTTACTCACCCTCGTGTTGTTTCAAAGCCATATGACTGTCATTCTTCTTTGGAAGATGAAAGAAAATATTTTAAAGATCGGCTTGCTGCTCTTTTGCATTCAGGCTTCACTTATTGTTTGCATTATTTAGCATTGCCATGCATTTTAAGCTAAAAGTGTGCAGGTTCCCATACATCATTACTGCTCTGTCATGGTGTGATTCAAATGGGCTTTGTAAAAGCCGTAGGCTACTGCTGCTGAGTCCAGCTGTAAACCGCTTTGATTTAGAGAGACTGCTTTGCACTTTTTGCCCTGTCCAAATAACTAATGACCCTGCAAAAAAAGATCACCTCTGTTGATGCCAGACAACATTTTCTTTTTGTTAGCCTGGATAAGATAAATGACTGACTGATGATCAATATTTATTGATTCATGCTTCTTTCTCTCCTGGCTTCTGTCCTCCTCTCCGCTGCCTTCAGAAGACATTTTTTATTATATGAACACGTTATAAACGATCTTGTAAATATATTATCATGCCTTCATCATTTATTTTTGCTACTTTTCAATAGCCATTTATGCATATACGTTATTACTAAATGTTGAATGAATAGTCATTTATGCATATACTAAATGAATTGCTAAATGTTGTCCCATACCCAGATTTGCAATCATAAATTATTAAAATCTGTTAATTAAAAAAAATGAAAATAATTAGAAACCATTTTAATATTTATTGTGTAAACATGTATAAGGAAAAGTCAAAGTAAATATCATTTGAGAAATTTGTATTTAGCATAATTTCCAATCACAATATCTATAAAATTAAGCAAAAAGTGTGAAAATATTAATTGTTTGTATTTGGTAATTTTATTCCAAAAAATTTTCAAATCTAATTTATAATGCAATACATGTATTGCATGATTTATGCAATTCATGATTTAAGAATTTAGAACATTGGTTAAAAAACATTATTTAGAAGAAATGACAGAACCCTCTTTTGATATTTGTTATTTTAGTATTATTTATATAATATTATAGTATTTATTATTATTTGATTAGAGTAGCTTTCTCTGTATCTATCTATGCATATATATATATATATATATATATATATATATATATATTCATGTTATGTGTTTTGTAATGTTTTTTATTAGTTTTTGGGTTTTTAAATTATGTACATTGCTTTAATTCATTTTTATTTCAGTTTTAATTTTAGTCATTTTAGTACTTCAAATTAAGACAACATTTCTAGTTATAAACATTATAGTTTATAATCTTTTGTTGAAGTTTTTCATCTAACTTTTTATTATTTATTTTTTAATTTGATTTAATTTGATTTTATTATTTCAGTTATTGGAAACAATATTTTTTATAGTTTTACTTAACAGTAACAACACTGTTGGACATTGTCAATAGACAAACTGAAGAAATGAGGGGTGAAAAGTGTTATGTAAACATCCATAGTTGAAGACACTTGTATATGTGCTTCTTTGTCTCTCTTTCAGGTGTTGTGTATGATAACGGCTCCCGTCACCATGATTCTGTCGTCTAAGCAGGACGCCTCGTTCGCCTTCGCCTCGCTGGCCATCATCTTCTCCGTCTACATAACTCTGGTTGTCCTCTTCGTCCCTAAGGTACAACAGAAGATCATTTTCTGAAAACAAGAAGGAGCACTAATGTAAATATTGCATTACAGTGATGAATATTGATGATGGATAACTAGAGCAGGGGAAGGAGTGATCAAAGAGGCGTGTAAATGTGTGACATATGCATCTCTCTCAGCGGTCTGCTCGTGAAATCTTAAGTGACGATGTTATGGAGATGTGGTGTAATCAGTGTCAGCAGAGGAGACAGGTGTTATTACACATCTCAGGAGAATATGAAAGAGATGAAAGTAAAGACATAAAAGTACTTTTGCACAACAGCCGATAAGAGCTGCTATGTGTACAGAGAAAGACGACATGTTGCGTCTACACACAGACCAGTGTTATTTTAGAATTATTTTTATACTATTACAGTTTTTATTAATATTTTGAATTAGCTTTTATTTTTATATTTTCAGTTATCATTTAAAATGTTGTTATTTTTTATATATTACATATTATTCCAGTTAGTAACATTAGTTCTTCAACTTATTTCAATTAGTTGCCAAAGCAACATTTCCATTTTTCGTTTAATTCAAGTTTTTCGTCTAATAGTTATATTTTGTTTCGGCTTTATTTCAGTTAACAAAATAGTTTTAGTTAATAATAACCCTGCTCCAGACCCTTTTTGCTGTATGCATAGTATGTTTTCTTTATGTTGCATCCTGATCACCTGTTTCATCTGGGAAAATGTGTGGAACAATGTATCCCACAATGCACTTTACCCATCCATTTTCAGTCTGAATAATGAATTGAGCAATCCAAGCAATATCAGTCAATATTTTGAACCTGATCTCTTTGAATTACTCTTTAATTGGACTGCTAAGAGGCTCTCATATGCAAAATTAAATTAAAATTTTAAATAACAGTTTTCATTTCTAAGATAATAACACTATGACTCAATAAGTATAGTCTAATTTTATTTGAACTCATAATTGCTGACTGTTTGATTTGTTATTTTTTATTATTTCTATTGTTGCCTGTTGCTTACCTTTCGCTTATATCGACTGTATATATTCTGGTATATTCTGTCAACATGAGCCTCGTGTGGTGTGTTTGTGTGTTTGGTGCAGATGCGGAGGCTGATCACTCGTGGTGAGTGGCAGTCGGACCAGCAGGAGACCATGAAGACCGGCTCATCCACAAACAACAACGATGAAGAGAAATCCCGCCAGCTGGAGAGAGAGAACAAAGAGCTGCAGAAGATCATCCAGGAGGTTCTGTGTCACCTTCACTTTCTCCAGCACACTGTTGAGGATGTCTGATAAACACCATACTGAGCACATTTCAGAACTGAATTGAGAATGCCTTTCATTTTATTTAGAATGTGTATTGGGTAACAATGCAGAATTGTACTTGTTATTAAAGGAACAAGAACTCAAGGAAAAGTATATGTGCTGTAAGTGTAGTTTTCAACAATACATTACATGACATTATATATATAGTTCATTGTAATTTTATGGACCATGGTGGAAAATCACTTCATTTTCCATGTACATAACTGATGCTCTTGAAAAGATCAGTGGTATAATGTATGCCACTTTCATTCCCGGTTGCCTTAATCTGAAAGTAAAAACACCAAACGTAGTTTCCAATGATTGTCTTTGCCTCAGAAATTGAACACTGAGATCTTAAGACAAGGTAATGCACATAATAATCCGATAAATTGGATTTTGTGGGTGGAGAACCTTAAGATCTGGTGACAATCGTCAAATTTTAGCACATGGCTTCCCCACATATATTGTTAACTCTATATATTCATTACAGTACATAATATATTTTTTATATTTATCTAATTTTCATGAAAATTAAGCTGATATTACTAATATAGAATTGCCATTTCACTATGGCAAAAAAAAATATGACCAAAATTAATGGAATATGGAATTTGTAGTTTATTATCAGTAGACTTGAGCCATAAAAGACCAATAGATTATATGGATTCCAAATTTAATGTCAAAAATTATTTTATGAGTGATCTGAAAACAATGTGGTAGATATTTTTTTGGTGTTGTTTTGACAGTAATGAACTTGTTTTAAAGGTCCCATGGCATGAAAATTTCACTTTATGAGATTTTTTTAACATTAATATGAGTTCCCCAAGCCTGCCTATGGTCCCCCAGTGGCTAGAAATGGCGATAGGTGTAAACCGAGCCCTGGGTATCCTGCTTCGCCTTTGAGAAAATGAAAGCTCAGATGGCCCAATCTGGAATCTTCCCTTTATGTCGTCATACGGGGAAAGGTTACCTCCCCTTTCTCTGCTTTGCCCGCCCAGAGAATTTGGCCCGCCCATGAGAAAATTAGCTACTACCGTGCAAGGCGAGCGCAATTTTTTTTTTTCCTCGAGAGACATGGCTTGCAAACGAGCGAAGCATGGCAGTTGCCCCGCCTCTCTCCTCCTCATTAGAATTTAAAGCTACAGACACAGAAATGGCACGTCCTAAGGAAAGCTCATTGTGGGACTGGCTCGTAGTGGCTGAAATTCTGCACCAAGGCTGAATTTCGGTAAAGAGACTTCAGATACAGTACTAGGGACCACTTAGGCCTATATAAAAGCATCCAAAAAGCAGCATGTCATGGGACCTTTAAAGAAACCTGATGAGAAAAATGTCTACATACGAAGGAGTAAATCAGCACAGGCAGAATTAATTGTATAATAAATGCATTTGTGGCATGCAATAGAAACTTATTTTAGCATAATTTATATACTATTATAGTATTTCTTAATATTTTCAATAGTTTTCATTTAAATTGTAGTTCAAGTTTTAATAATTTTTGTAATTTTTGTCAGTTTTAGTCATTTTGCTGTGTTAGTTTAAACTGTATTTTAATTCAGTTAGTCGTCCTCTTTAAGTTCTTGTCTAATATTTGTTTTATTTTATTTCAATTGATGATTTTTTTTATAGTTTTAGTTAACAATAACAACACCGTGACTGTAATTTCTTTGAATTATGATTTAGCAAAATCCTCTTCCTGTCATTCCAGTTTAGCATCCTGCGGGTCGTGTGGCCAGTTCAATTCAAATTCATCTGCAAAAGGAGCTCATTCTTAAATTCTTAATTTGCCCGTATCCTGTCTAATACTAAAAATGCCATGAGAGCCGTTGCAGATTGTCAAGTTTACTTTCATATTCCTATTCTCAGTGGTTTTCATAACTTCACTGATAATATTTTTAGGCTCAGCAGAAACTAGTTTCTCATTTGGCCTTGTGTTTTCTCCCGACAGAAAGAGGAACGTGTCTCAGAGCTGAGAAACCAGCTGTCAGAGCGACAGGCCCTGCGCTCCAGGAAACGCCCCACCTCCTCCAATCAGAACCACAGCTCTCCATCTCTCCCCGCTCCTCAGAACGATCCCAAATCTCTCCTCCCGCCACCAGGATACCCCCTCGCTGTCTCCGACAACCACTCCCTCCCTCCCACCCTCTACCAGCCCGACGGCAAGATCAACCGCAACAGCTGCCACCCCGGCCGACTGCAGCTCCTCTACAAGTGAGCCTGGAGGAACTGGGAGGAAATACACATGGGGACAAGGCGAACTGAAAGGGGGGAGAAAAACAAGCTACCTTGATTCTCGGCCCACAATTTTCCCCATCTCTGCCCAGCAGACGGCCTTGTTTGTTTCTTTTGTTTCTGACACTTGCTGTGATTCATGGG
Organism: Sinocyclocheilus grahami; assembly: GCF_001515645.1. Taxonomy (NCBI): domain Eukaryota; kingdom Metazoa; phylum Chordata; class Actinopteri; order Cypriniformes; family Cyprinidae; genus Sinocyclocheilus; species Sinocyclocheilus grahami. The sequence continues at coordinate 3,352,253 of NW_015505237.1, forward strand.
AGGTTATACACAGGAGGCTTGAAAATCTGGTTTTGATTGCATCATTCGATGCGTCACCGTATTTGAAAACCACACATGCTTTGAGCCATTTCAATGTTCAAATGAGTAACCCTCAGCTGATTTTGACTCGGAAAATTGTGGACGAATGATGACATGCTAAAAACGTCCTTACAAAAACATCATTATTCCCTTAAAATACTAATATTCTGGAATCTATGAATATTGTAATGCCACAATTTTTCAATACGTTTTGCTTTTTTTATTCATATTTCCTACAGTTCCTACAGTTCAATCAGGTTGTCTGAATATAAGCCATGACACTCCAAACCGACATCGGCCAACGTCAAGCCATCGTAGAGCATCAGTCAGGCTAGTTTTTGTGGTGTGTTCAGCACCGACCTATTGGGGGCTTTTTGGCCTATTAAGCATGTTGGATCGACATTCATTGAGAGAGAACTCTGATTTTACAGGCTGTTCGGTTTAACAAACAAATGCATGAGAATAAAAGCAAAAGTCATGAATGCAAGCACAGAAGTCAAGACGGCACAGCCCGAAGACTGTTCTAATTTTTTGTCATCTGACCTGAACATCCAATAACCAAATATTTTCATATTTTTCATCTGGAAAAAAAAATTATTCCTATTTAAAATGGCTTTGTTTACGGTTTGTATATACAATATGCAGTCTTAGTTCTGGTTTCCCTTTCTGAATGACAAATACAGACTATTGATACATGCAGTTGTTTTCTCTCATGTAGGCACAGAATGTACCTGCTAGCTGGCTGTCGCCGTCGCAGTATGTTCTAGTGCAACTTTTAGGCCAAACGCGTGAAGCGAGGCAACAACAGTCAGCTTTCGTTGCTGCTAGGTTGGTTTGGTGTGTCAAGGCCTTAAAGGGATAGTTCATCCAAAAATGAAAATTCATTCATGTCATTAATTACTCACCTTCTTGTCATTCAAAACCTGTAAGACCTTCGTTAGTCCGTGTCACATTAACTATTTTAATAATGTCCTTATTACCTTTCTTGGCCTTGAACGTGGTAGTTGCGTTGCTGTCTATGGAGGGTCAGAAAGTTCTCAGATTTCATCAAAAATATCTTAATTTGTGTTCCGAAGACGAACGAAGGTCTTAAGGGTTCGGAACGACATGAGGGTGAGTAATTAATGACAGAATTTTCATTTTTAGGTGAACTATCCCTTTAAATTTAAACTCTGAATCTGCATTAGAGAGACTGACCGATTCACACACACATTTGGTTCAGTGTCAGTCGCGATCACATTTCGATATCATGACATTGAATTGCAATATATGTATTGCGATATGTATCATATAGATGTTGCCGTTGTCATTGCAGTCTGCCAAGTGCTTCATATGCAATCGCAAGTCAGTGTGGTAACGACATGGAACATTTTTTACATTTACATTTATTCATTTGGCAGATGCTTTTATCCAGTGCATTTTACAGTACCTCTAAAGTTTACATTTTATCAGTATGTGTTCCCTGGGAGTCGAACCCTTGATCTTAGTGTTGCTGGCATCATACATGAAGTGCGTTTGACTTCTGACTACTTCATATCCTGTTGTTAATCTACCAATTTTCCAATTTCAACATGACCTCATAAACATACTTTTACAGCTGACAGTATTACGAAATGTCTTGTGACCAAGAACAACAGATTTATAATGTCCTGTTTTTTTTAGCCCATTACCTCATTTTGAACTCACTTTTTAGGGATTCCTATCTTGCATCACAGACATGATACCTCAAATCGCGTAGTTTGTTGAAGAGAGGTGTTCTATTGCTTTTCTAAGTGATCAGACTCATGATTTTCACCAGGCAGGTGTAAAAATCCCATAAATTTACACTGAAGGAAGGACATTTTTGTAAGAAACCCACCAGAATACCTTAGCAACTTCATAGCAACACCCTGCCAATTTAAGGTGATTTTTGCATGGACAAAAATCACTCATAATTCCTTTATTAAACAAAATGGCTAGCTTCACAATAAGCTGCAATGATGTAATGAAATGATGTTGGTTTGCCTATAGCCAGCTTTTCTCCCAGAGCATGCTGGGATAATATATTAACAGTCACAAGCTGTTGAAGGCGTTTGAAGTCTTTGTACAGAGGAGACGTAATTTCATCACAGATTTGGTGGTTTTGTTTTTATTAGATCCCCCTTGTCGCTGAAAGCTGCAGATTGAATCTCCCAGCATTGTAATGCAGTTTGCTTCTAAATGGTACCTGCCATATTGAAAGCGTCACAGAATGCTGCTACTTTGCAATGCAGATAACATTAAAAGTGCATTGTGCAACCATCTTTATTGTGAGTTTGGTACACAGCAATGAAAAAGATTTTTGAAAAGAGGAATTAGTTCATAGGTTGAGCGTGCAATATGGTACTTTACTTGGACACACACACTCATCAGCTGCTTTGTGTCACTCAAACCACGTTACATTCCTGATTTAATCAAAAACGGAAACCCTACTGTACAGTACAGTACATGATTTCTAAACACAGTATAGGGGAACTGTAATTCTTGGTCACCTGAATAAAACACCAGTTTTCTGTCTGCAGCGCCCCCTAAATAACAGTCTTCAATGGCAAGTTTTTCTCCACAGCTGTGTCTGTTTGACCTTCGTATACTCTTGCTGTATCTCTGCGGCTTGGATTCATCAGCAGGCCCAGTACAGCAAAATTTGCTCGGTTTCAGCTGGACTATAAATGGTTCATCTCGTCTGCTTCATTTCCTTCTTTGCGGCGGCAGAGACTCTCTCTCATTTGAAGGGACGGGATGTACAGAAAAAAAATCCCTACAGGGACTAAGAGTCATTTGTCTATTCATAAGTGCTTGTGACAATAGCACATTGCTCATTATTTTTGAGAACTGTTAATACCTCATAATATTTGGAATGTTGCTGCTGATTTTGTAAAACATATATAGGCTGTGTTTGGAAAAGCATGCTAGTATACTACTCTTAGTGTAGTACATAGTATGTATACTGGGTACAGTATGTGGCAATGAAATCTCTCAAACTGCAATAGAGTGAAACATTCGGGTTCACAAAGTAAAAATCCTGTTCATTTTTTTTTCTATAGGGAAGTTAGTTTTTTTAATAGTAACTTTAAACCTTTAAAGACAGAACTACTCTGGGCTACGAGGTTGATAATCTTTTGTTGAAGCCATCAGCCCATATTATTAAACACATTTTTCAAATAATCATGCTTAACGGTGGAATTCCTTGTGAAAAACGACATTACCCATGATTCTGCTGAGAATCGCCACCAATCAGAGAACTGCCAACAAGTAAATCGTGCCAAAAGATCTCACGAAGCTCTGCAAATGATTTAGAGTCAGTTTCCCTGCACTCTTAAACAAATTAAATGTTTGTATGTATAATATGCACATTTTGCAATAAAAGTTAAATATTTTGTTTCTATATCAACAGTCTACTGTATCGTCTTTTTTTAATGCGTTTGTCATTTGCAGTGCTTCATGGGATTGTAGTTCTTTACATCTACACCTTTGTCTTTTTGTCCAATTTTCAAATACACATTTTGCTTCAAACCAAAAATTGTTGTGAAATTGTTTTTTGTAATTCATCTCGTATCTGGTTGGTTTGGTTCATGGCTTATAACACAGACTTTTTAAAATCACTATGGTAAAAATGATTCGGAGAAATACTCCCAGAACCAATCAAGTTGGCAGTCACTGTTGCATTCTATGAACCGATATTATATAATATTAAGAACCCAAAAGTTATATTTTGTAACTAGGCCTATTAAAATGCATATCGACCATATTTATTTATCGAATGATAACTGGACGCAATTTACTGTTTGAAAGGTTTAGTATAGCATAATGCATTCGCTTTGAGATACAGTTTATACAACCCGATCTCATGAAAGTGCGTATAAATAGTACGGCAAATAAAAACGAAAACTCATGGTATTGATACGCATATGTATATGCTACGCCATGGGTAGGTTTAGGGTTGTGGGGTAGATGCGTATCATATGTACACGAAAATTGCGTATCATATGCACGCCAACAAATTTCGTATCATATGCACGCGAAAACTGCGTATTATATGCACGCCAAACACATTCTTTATTGGCATCTATGATTCTATGAAGAACCTTTGACTTTCATAGAACGTTTTCACTGCACAAAGGGTTCTTTATGGTGGAAAGGGGTTCTTTAGATTTTCAAAATGTTCTTTACAATAAGAAAAAAATGCTTCTGTTCACTGAAGGGTTCTTTGAGGTTCTTCAATGGCATCACTACACAAACACCCTTTTGGGACCCTAATTTACATGTATTTCATTTATTTTGGATATCAGTGATATCATTTTTATAATTTAATTATCAATTTTTATATGTGGTTTTGTGAATTTGTGGTTACAGTAATTCAGATTTTAGATTTGCATTTTCATTTGAAATTGAGAGGTTAAAATGAGACCTGTGGGTGAAGAACACCTCTAGAATTAGCACAAAAGGCCAGTTTGTTGTTACTTGTGTTTTTATTATTTAATTGAATAATTATTAGAATTCATTAAGGTATTGCATAATATTGCATAATATTTCCAAGAATGATATTTCAAACGTTGTTATTCGTGTAGGTCAATTGAGTAAAATCATTCAATCTTAATTTATGGTGTATCATATTTCAACGATCCCTTCAATTAAGAATATAAGCCTATACGTAATTCATAGAATTATGTAATTCAGAATATAATCAAGAGGTATCTCTTTCACTGGTATTCTGCTTGATTTCTCTGTAAGTATGCAACCAAATTATACAGTGCACAAATTTAGATAGAAAATGTAGTATTTTACATTAATGGCACCCTTTTGTAATAAATCATTAAAAATAATCACATTTATAATTACGTTTATTTCACATATTCTGAAAACTATCATATGATAATGGAGAGAGGCTTTCCCCCCTCTTACTAAGAATAAATCAAAAAGTTTTGAATGGATTTTTCACTGTTTGTTGCAAAATTCTGCTCTCTCTTCTCTGTTTTTTCCCAAATTCAGTCCTCCGATGCAAATGAGAGGTGAACGATGCAATTTCCTCTTTTTGTCTGTGTGTATTCATCATGACATGATTGAAAGTGCACCAAGAAATAAGTGCTTTTGACATTTTTATAGGCCTCACAGCATGAACGTGTGATAGCAGAGGAATTATCCTGTCCATTTATCTCAGACAATGGCTTTTCATGCAGGTCTTACAACATCAATGTTTTGATGACAGTGGGGATGTTAGTGTAGCTCTGCTCACTGCTCGACAGGTAGACGCTTGTAAAAGCACAAACACAGAATAGCAACAGAAACTATGTTGTCACATTAATACAGAAAAAAATGGTTCTGCATTCATGTAAACAAGGATTCTGCTGTATAATTCAATTTAAAAGTTCTTAAAACATTTGGCCAAAATATATTTTAAATACATGCTAAATATAAGTTTTAAACAGTGAAGCTCAATAAAACATTTCAATTGATTAATATATATATATAGATAGATAGATAGATAGATAGATAGATAGATAGACAGACAGACAGACAGACAGATAGATAGATAGATAGATAGATAGATAGATAGATAGATAGATAGATAGATAGATAGATAGATAGATAGATAGATAGATAGATGACAGACAGACAGACAGACAGATAGATAGATAGATAGATAGATAGACATAGATAGATAGATAGATAGACATAGATAGATAGATAGATAGATAGACAGAGAGATAGAGAGATAGATAGATAGATAGATAGATAGATAGATAGATAGATAGATAGATAGATAGATAGATAGATAGATATTATTTAAACGTGTTATATGTTCACACGTTATAGACAACAAAGTTCTACTTCAAATGTATTTGTATTTACTTGGACTGAAATATGGAGGGCAAAATATATTTTTAAATGCTGTTTTAAATGTTTTTAAAAACATATTTAGAAAAATATACAGAAAATAGTAGAAATATATTTACCTAAATATATTTTGAAGCATATTTTAGCTTTTTATTTGTATATTTTAAAACATATTTATGGTGTGGGAAGACTTGTTATTGGATAAATTAATGAGACTGTCAGACTGATTACTGAGAGGATGAGAGATATTTATAAAGGCTCCAGATTTCTGTATGATTATTATAAATGTACATATTTTGTACCAAAATGGTAACTTTGTTGAAAAAAAAAAATCAAGCAGAGGATTTGGTCATATCAGCTACACATGTGATTATGTAATGTCAAACTCTTACAGAAAAACTCCACATTTCTTTGACAATGAAATGGCATGAAACAAAGCAAATATTAAACTGGAAGTGACATTTTCTTTTGAAAGATGATCTCTTAATGTGAGTCTTAGCTCTGATGGGGAAAAACACAAAATAACTCGTATAAGATGATTACATAAACTGATTACATTTCATTCCTTTTTGATTACTTTTCTAAATTTCTAATGTTTTCAACTATTAATCATTTTCAAACAGGCAGGGTTAACAGTATTCAACACTGATTACTGTCAGACTTTCCAAATCCTTCATCACTTGAGTTAAGATTATAAAAATGTCATTTTAAAGCACAGCCACCACAAATCACAAATCAGCACAATCAGACTTTAACACCTCTTTTTACTTTGAGATCGTTCTGAGGTTAAAAGCAGATTTAAAATCATAACAAGATATAGTTCAATATCAATGATACTGTTTTTGAAATCAAATCTTTGCATTGATGTGACAGGAAACACTGGCATCTAACAATGCCTTGGGGGGGAGGAACAGTTAATCTTAAAAAATAAAGCATAAATAGGGAATACAACAGTTATTGAATAAGCATGTGTCCTAAACTCCTGAAACATTAATGTATAATATTTTAGAGCAGTCGATTCAATTTTAAAAATAAATAAATAAAATCTGTGTGTGTGTGTGTGTGTGTGTGTGTGAGTGAGTGTGTGTG
>NW_015505237.1:3359461-3361533 GCF_001515645.1 Sinocyclocheilus grahami
TGTGTGTGTGTGTGTGTGTGTGTGTGTGTGTGTGTGTGTGTGTGTGTGTGTGTGTGTGTGTGTGTGAAAATATTCAGATGTAACGCCAGCGTCCCGCGTAGAGATGTGAAAGATACGTAGGCTTCTACTGAATCTGGAGAGCTCAAAAGTAGGACATTTAAAAATAGTGTACTGAATCTCTGTGGTCACATTTCAGCGCAAAACTGAACTGAAAAACACAGAGCTCTCTTGCAGCCCTTCATTTGATCTTTATTATAGAACTATAGATATGTGTAAAACTTCACCTTTTTGTTGAGATACTGTGTCTCAGGCAAAAAAGCGTATTTACCACAACATACTTTTGATTCCGTCATTGTAAATACTGACAGATAAAACATTCCTCTGAAATTACTAAACTATTTATTCATCCTCCTCCCCAATAATGCCATTACTTCTTTAAAATATTGTAAGCCTCTCCAAAGGAAGTGAAACAGAAACAGAAATGAAAAAATGTAGCTCAAAAAGTTTGGTCATGGGATGCCGTTTTCAGAGGTACACAACAAGCTTGTGCTCTTCCCTGGAATAATGGCATTACAGCAGCGGTCATGAAATTGGCCATGTTTGGTGCATATGACAACGCAATGTGACCCCCAGCTTCCTCCATGTGCTGCATCATGGGATGAACTGACTCCCACATATTTGTTGGCAGAGTCTGACAGTGATTGAGGTGTTGAGAGATGAGGGGAATTCAGACGTCTGAGTAATCTAACACAGGTCTGACTAATCTCATCATCTTTTACAATAACAAAACTTCCTCTTTATTTAAACAGAGACTGCATGCTGATCTGACAGGTATTGGTGGAAAAATCATTCGCTCGTTGGACTGACACAATGTATGTGTCACTGTAATATATTGGAATTAAATATTACAATTGGTATTAATAAACCAGTATTACACCATGCGCCGTTTTTTGTTGTTGTAAAGAAACATTGCACAAGCACACTGGTTTTACAATTATAAAACAACAGTTATACTGTTAATAATAGTTTTTACCAAAACTGCATTTATTTGACCAAAAATACAGTAAAAACAGTAAGATTGTAAAATATTATTGCTACTTAAAATGACTGTTTTCTGTTTGATCAAATGTAATTTATTCCTGTGATCAAATCTGCATTTTCAGCATCATTACTCCAGTCTTCAGTCACATGATCCTTCAGAAATCATTCTGATATGCTGATCTGCTGCTCAAGAAACAATTAGTATTATCAATGTTAAAACAGTTCTGCTGATTAATATTTTTGTAGAAACCAATATAATTTTTTTCTTATATATTTTTTCTTTTTTTCTAGGATTATTTGATATGTACAAAGTTCAAAAATATACATCTTATGTAACGTTATAAATGTCTTTACTGTCACTTGTGATCACATTAATGCATCCTTGCTGAATAAAAGTATTAATTTCTTTCAAAAACAATCTTATTGACCCAGACTTTTGAACAGTATATATTCTATGCATATGATTCTATGGTTTGATCAAGACATTACATATACAAATTCAGTGGATGTGGTGGTGTTCAGTTATTCGATTCAGGGGAACATCCTTTGTGGGCGTCTGGTCTCACAGGTGAAACTTGCTTTCCTCTTTCTCCTACACTCACCTTTCTTTGGGGGCTTTACCTTGCCCTGACTCATCTTGGGGTTGGGATCGTGGGTGGGGGACTAATCACACTCCCTAAATACTTCAAGGTCTGGGAATTTTTAATGATTGTTTAATTTGAATAGCTGTGGAAAACACTCTCTCTCTCTCTCTCTCTCTCTCTCTCTCTCTCTCTCTCACACACACACACACACACACACACACACATACACATACACATACACATACACATACACATACACATACACATACACATACACATACACATACACATACACATACACATACACATACACATACACATACACATACACATACACATACACATACACATACACATACACATACACATACACATACACATACACATACACATACACATACACATACACATACACATACACATACACATACACATACACATACACAT
>NW_015505237.1:3361776-3366584 GCF_001515645.1 Sinocyclocheilus grahami
TGTCATACCTTTGTCATTATACAAATTGATGTCCTCATTTATCACAAAAACGCGCACACCTCTCTCAGACACACACACACACACACACGTATACACATACACACACACACACACACACACACACACACACACACACATATACACATACACCTCTCTCACACACTCGCACACACACACGCACACACACACACACGCACAAACACACACACACACACCTCTCACACACACACCTCACACACACACACACACACACACACCTCTCTCTCTCTCTCTCTCTCTCTCTCTCTCTCTCTCTCACACACACACACACATACACATACAAAGGTGACCTTGCAAGAACCCTCCAGCACACACCCACCTGCTTCACTTCTGCTGAATAGAAATATGCTGCCGGTGTCGTAATCCTGTGTAGACCGCAGTTTCCTATAGCTCTGCAAGAACTTTCAAAGTATTGCCTGGGCTACTTTATAGTCATCTTACATTTCTTTAAAAAAGCATTACCATGCAATACGTCGCAAAATACTGTCTATAAATTTACTTATGGAAGCCACTGTTTTTATTTTAGTTTTTTTCCCCCCACATATAACATTTAAACATTTGTGGTTATTAAAAGTGTCCACTTAGGTTCAGTTGGAATTTTTTTACATTTATTTATTTAAATAAATAACTGTAAGCACTGCATTAAAACAGAGGACAATAGTACAAATAAAACAAAATACTCAAATAAACTGTAAAATGAGCTCATGATAGTTCTTATTGAGATTATATGTATATGGAAGCCCATTTCTGTCACATAAGAAATTTTTTTTTTTTAGTCAATCACAATTATGAGATAAGTAAAAATGATGACATACTTGAAAATCTGAAATAAAAAAATCATTCTGACATGACAAGGTACATTTTTGTCATAATTGTAACTTATGTCATAATTATGATTTACAGTTTTTGCCTATTGCTTGAACACTATAGACCAAAGTAACAAAACGTGAAGCTTTTGTTACTATACCTTAAACACAGTGTAACCATACCTTAAACAAAAGCGCTGCTTTGCACTTCAGTTGCAATTCTGCAACACATTTGCTCCTGCACACTACACACTATTTCATACATAAGACACTTCATTCATAAATGAAATCTCATGGGTACCATTGGGAAAACACATCTATTCAAAATACAAAACACATTGGGTGATTGAAAACACTTAGACACACACCTGGAAACATTTACTTACAAAACTGATCACCAATCAGCCAACCACATGCCCGCATGCCTCTTCTACAGGCAATGGAAGAGGCATGCGGAGACATTGAGGCAACGTCAATCCATGGATGGATTCGGCACACAAGGCGTTATTTTCCCCATTGCTTAGCAGGAGAAAATATCACTTGTGACGTTGATGAGATCCTGTGGCCAGACCCAAACAGACGGCAGGATCTGTTTTTCTGTATTTACAGTAGTGTATTTTGTGGTTTATTTTTGTATTATTTTTGCATTACTGCATTTACTGTACTGTACTGTAATGTACTGTATAGTACTGTGATGTGCAGTATTGAGTTGATGTCATTTGTAACCTTTCAGTACTTTCATTTTTGGCTGTTGTCATTTTTTGGAAAAAACTGAACAAAAACTGTAAGTGTTGCATTGAGCTTCACATAATGCTAACTGATGAACTGAAAAACAGTGAAAATTAAAAACTGCAGTGTTTTATATAAAGTACAGTAGTGTGTTGCTGCTAATCTGAAAGTGTATTCATATGATGCAAGTGTGTATCATTTTGTCATCAGAGTGACATTTTGACAAAAGATTGTTAGGTTTTGATCGCAGTTTCAGTTCGACATAGATGTGAATGGTTTATTTCCCAGTGTTGTGTCTTGTGTGCTTGTGTGTAAAGGTTTGACACAATGAGCCGAAGTTTTGCAAAAAGTGTTCAAGCAATAGGCAAAAACTGTAGTATGTCAATTTTAACTTATTTCATAATAATGACTATGTGTGTATGACTATGACTATAAGTGTCTAAATATACAACTTTTTGTCCCTTGATTATGACCCAGTATGACATAATTTTGACTTTTTATGTCACAAATCTGTCTATTTCACAATTTTTATTCCTTTGTCACAATTATGATGTTTTATACAATCAATTTTACTTTTATATCATAACTAGAATGCCGTCATTTTGACTTTTTATTTCAGAATTATGACTTAGTATCTCATAATTTTAACTTTTATGTCATACAGTAATTATGACTTAGTATTTCATAATTACAAAAGCCTGATTTTTCTCATTATACGGAAATAGTCTATGAGAATTATTCTTAAAAGACTTCTTGAGTCTTGAGAATGAAATATTCATCGCAAAATATAAAGGTTACCAATAAGCTCAAAAGCATTGTTAACCCATTTAAGCCCACCAGCAACTATAGTTGCCGCAGTTCATAGTTGTCATTTCCTTTTGTAAGTATTTTTCTAGATGTTATCCATGTTTTATTTCTCAATGACATGCAAGCAAACAACCAAATAAAGGATTTCAAGAGAAAAAAAAAGGTATTCACTTCCTTCCTGTCACATGAGGCTGTCAAGTTCCTACCCCTACTTCCAGGAAGCATGGCGAAGGCAAAACCCTCCCAAAGAAATTACATTTTCATGTTACTAATAAGTATTTTTTGTTGACATATATCTACATAATCATGAAGGTCTCTAGAATCATCCAAAAAAAAAACAATCTTCCAGGAGATCTATAGTTTTTTGCGTACTTAGTCAAAAGTCCAAGCGGCAACTATAGTTATAGCCGGTGGGCAAATGACTTGTAAGTACATATCATGGGGGAAATGGGGTATACTGTTTTAATAGGTTAATAAATCAAGGTTATTGGTCTTGTTTTCTGCATTTTGCTTTCATAATATCCCACCTAAAACATAACTTAACCCTTTAACTGACATCTCTACTGTACAGTAGACCTTAATTTGATAGGGAATAAATCTGTCAAAAGGAGGAGATGAGAGCGCAATCTTTCCCCAGCTCAACTACACTTCTGTGTCCTCTTTTGCCATGGGGGGTGGGGGGTGGGAATTTCCCATTTTCAAGGGACAGCAGCAGTTTACAGACTTCAGTCAGTCACACAAAAGGAAGAATGGAAAGATAACGAGCTAACGCATGGGATTAATTGCTGCAGATTATCTTTTTCTCCCTTTTATGACATTATGTCTTCTAAGGGGCACAATATTGAGACCCCTTTTTCCAGTTTGGATGCGTTTCATTCTAATTGGTTAAAGACCCTAATTCTTTTTATGACTAGTAGCTTATGATTCCATTATAATGTTAATATTCAGACAAGTAATGAGTTTACATTTACATTATTATATGAAATCACCTACTACAGTCAGCCATTCAATGCTATGGGCCTAAAATATGTGTAATTTTCTTTCAGGTATACCTTTTTTATTATACAGATGTAATATTTTCTTCGTTCTATTTATTTTTTATTCATTTATTTTCATTTAACTAACACACCTCTAAGAATGAAAATACCTGCATGTTCAATAATGAGTAAATAAATAAATAAAAAATCAGGGGTGTAGCCTACACATGATAATTATTTAAATAATCATATATTTTAAAAAGAATATCATTAATTTCATGAATATCAAGGACTTTTGTCAGGGTTAATCCATTAGACCTAATCAATATGTGCCTATTCATAAAATATGTGATATTTTACATATTCACATCACAAAGTATAGTATGCAAATGTTTATGTAAATTTATAAAACTGCTTGTACCCTCACTGCAGTACTCCTTGTAGGCTACTTGTAGGCTACTTATACTAAAACTGCTTACGTAAGGGAAAGTTCACCCAAAAATGGAAATTGTGTCATCATTGTGTCATCTTCAAGTTGCAAACCTATGAGATTCTTTCTTCTGTTGAGCACAAAAGAAGATATTTTGCAGAATGTTGGTAACCAAACAGTTAAATGCGTAATTTTCTTTCAGGTATACCTTTTTTATTATATAGATGTAATATTTTCTTCATTCTATTTATTTTTATTCATTCATTTTCATTTAACTTTTTGATACACAATACCCTGTTGGGGCAACTTAATGGCTGCACTTTGTTCTGCACTATGTTCCACCATTTTAAGACAAATGGATTTGTTGTGTTTTCATATTCAAGAGATTATAAGCTAAATGCAACTTTTTTGGGGGTTTGCATTGAATGTTCTTCGACTTTTATGCATGATACATTTGTTTATGAATAAAGATTGATCTGTTGAAAGCAGTTACTTTGAGTTAGATGCTAAAAGCTCTCCTCATATTCAAATGTGACATTGCAGTGGTGCATAAAACATATTTGCCCACCGGCAACTATAGTTGCCGTACATTCAAATACGATTTTCAAGGGGAAAAAAAAAAACTTGGGGAAAATAAATGCAGAACATGTTCACATGGGACACTATTAACATGACTATATGCATGAAACCATTCAGAAATATCTGGGCACAAATGGGTTAATGCTTGAAAAGGTAATAAATAGCTATATCTTTCATAGACAGACCTAATAGTAGTAGGCATACATAAAATGAGACAAATAAATAAAATAAAATAAAATAAAATAAAATAAAATGTAGACAAAGAACTGTTTATGATCTTTAAAAATGATAATAATTCTAAAGAAACTTCTTATTGTTATCAATGAATTTAAAAAAGATTTAGCAAACAGGGAAGTCTCAGAAAGTAACGTTTAGGATCTTTAGGTGTGTGTTTTGTTGTTTAGGATCTTTAGGTGTTTGTAATGTGTGTGTGTGTGTGTG
>NW_015505237.1:3367000-3413236 GCF_001515645.1 Sinocyclocheilus grahami
ACAAAGCCAAAACCTAGATATTTTAGGCAATATAGAAATCCTGGCCAGGACGCTCCTGGGAAAATGGCACCCTATCATAGACATAATAAATATTTATTATGTCTATGAATGCGGCAACCTGCGCCACTGTGACGTCTCACCCGGAAGCCGCACCTTCCAATCGCCACGCCCACATATACGTCACGCAGACTGACCAAACCCGGAAGTGAAGATGGCGTCCGCCTACGAGAGGTTCAACCTGTAAGTTCAAACTTTTATTCGAGCGCAGCAACAGATAGAAACACGTACGGCGCCCAGTTTCGCTTTAATGAAGCTCAGCTCTTTTAATGGCAGCGTCTGTGGGCGCTGTCAGAAGGCTTGTTGCCAGTACAGGGCAGATTATGTTGTGGTGGAAGCTGCACTGGCTTAAGCCGTTCAGACACTGTTCAGATTGGCTATGTTTCAAAACCCAGCGAGCTGCACATCTAGACAGCATTTAAACGCGAGAGCAGAATCTTCATACTGCATTACGACAACAAAACGCACCATGTGCTGTCTATGCAGCTCACTGGGTTTAGGTTATGATGCTCTGATTTGAGTCTGGACAGCATCTGTTCTCATATTTAATAAGTAGTGGACTAGGGTGTTTATTTGGACCATGCATTAGGATGCTGAGGTCAGCTGAAGCACACTGAGTCAGTGCTGCAGTTTTGTAGGGGCATCAGTGTAAAGATGATGTTAAACAGTGCCGATATTATATTTAGTCAAATATTTGTTCAGCTATGTATGTTTAAAAAGAATGCTAGAGTATATGAGTATATTAGAGTATATGAGTATATTAATATCTGATTATTTGACAAATTGTGAAACTGTAGTTGAACCAGAGGGAGGGGAACCTGATGGAATGTCTCCAGCCCACACCTTACATCAACATGATACTGAGTTATCAGACGCTCCGATACTAATATGAGTTACAGTGGTGTGCTTTCTGAGTCACTGACTTGAACATGTACAGTAGTTCTGAGAACCTAGATTGTTTTGCACTGACATTAATTATCGTGACAACTGAATGGAAGGAAAAGAATGTTTGACACACTAGTGATGCACCAAAACTATTTTTTTAGCCTAAAATGGAAACTGAAGTTCACTTATTAATCAATTAGTTGTTCAAATTTATTTAATAATCAACCCTCAAATAAAGACGGAGGTGTATATAAAAAATTAGATTGCATGTACGTTTTTGTGCTGACTTTTAATGATATATTCATTTATTGTTGTAGTTAAACATTTAAACAGTGACACTGTATTTAAAAACACATATTTAGACTTACTAACAGGTTAAGTAAAAATAGAATGAATATGTAACATAGTGTATATATTTAGAAAAATGCTCCTCTCTAGAATTATTTTTCTCTAGCTAGCTGATGAGTTTCTGGACATTGAATGGCTTTCTCAAGGAAAATGTGACTTCAACCAGATGTTTATTCATATTTCTGCTGAATATTTTTGGTTGCTGATATTTTGGCGTATCACTTTTTCTTTTTCTTTTTTAATCGGTATGTCAGAAACTAACATCATTTGGCCTCTCAGAGTCTTTTCACTTTAAAAAAAACCTACAATAATAAATACTATGATGCATATTTGTTTTCATGTTTCACAATTTTAATAATGTACCTTTTTAATTACTTTTAGAATTAGTTATTTTTTTACATTACAGTAATAATAAATGATGCTTATCATAATGAAGTCACAATGCAAAAAATATTGTTCTAAAAATGTAGTTTTTTCTTATTTAATAAGAATTATTTATTAATTTTTTTTGGCCTAATTCTTTTTTTATGTTAGTCTTTTTGAGATTCACTATTTTGCTTACTAAATACCAAATTATAAATGATCGTTTGTATCTTGCTTTCATTATGTAATTAGCCTCTTTTGTAATTTTTTTTAGAGAATACAGTAAGCCCTTCAGTTTTATGAATGGCCTCTTGCACAATAAACAGTGGTATTACAGCTGAGAAAGGCTTGTCTATAATGACATAGTTTATAATAAGCCAGAAACCCTTGCACCGCAGTGTGTTTGCTGAGATGGTGCACATAATTCATAATGCCTGTGATTTGTCATATACAGACACTAGACACAGAACTATAAGGGATGCGAATTAGCCACCACTATAGCAACAATACAAAACAAAATTGCAGGGTAAAGTTGAACATCTGTGTTGTTTTTGCTTGCGTGACCTGATCAAAAGGCTCTGAGATTAGGAGTTGCATCTACGTGTCATGAAACCAAACTGTGTGAGCCAACAAGTCAATTTAAAAATTTTGAGATAGATTCCGTAGACCTATTATGCAATCATGGTTAATGGGCCAGAGGTTAAGCATGCAAACGCTGCATCCTTCCCTCGTTGCAAACTCATCAAGTGGTGCACAGAAAGTGGCTGCTCAGCATTTTGGTAAGGAAGGAAGACTCCAGCCATTAAAGTGGGACTAGCATGTACAATGTTGTTACTGAAACAGACTCTCAAACTCCTCACATTGTGGAAACTTGCATTATAAGACAATGTCTATCTGTAATTTTCTCTAAACTTTACTTAAAAATATGCACGACCGAAACTGAAAAGTAATTGTGATTTATGTCGTTGCTGAAAATCTGCTCTCTCCAGATGGTCTGAGATGAAAATGAATTTCAAGCTATTATGTTTCTGACGCTGTTAGTGTTTTGTCTTATTGATATCATCACCACTCAAAAGCTGATTGTATTGCATATGCAATTTCTGTATTCAGTGCTGTTTATCACATTCACAATAATCTCAAAGGCATTTGCTTGCATAATGCAGCTAACTGTCAAATGCTAACCAGCCAAACCCTCACCTCTTGTTTTATACTGGAAAAACCAGTGTGTGTTTAGCAGCACAGTAAGAAAAGTGTCAGAATAGACTTACTGGTCAGTTTAATCAGAAAGAGTTAGGTTTATTTGTTGAAAATAAAACATTCTTTTTTGCTTTTCTTCATAGGCATGCAACACCTGAGAAGTTCTACATTGAGGCGTGTGATGATGGAGCTAATGACGTGCTGGTTATTGATAGGGTGTCCGCCGAGATGACCCTCGCAGGTACGGTCTGACTACTTGTAAGAATGAAAACCAGTTCAAATATGTTGTATTGCATTTCATCTTGAATGCAAATAGCCTAATAGATTACAGGTTAGTAAGATGTTATTTTTGACGAACGTAATACTTTCACTCAGCAAGGACACATTAAATTGATCAAAAGTGACAGTAAAGACATTTAAACAAAAATGCTTTCGTTACAAAAGCTTTCTTTATCAAATAAGTGCTGTTC
Source organism: Sinocyclocheilus grahami (assembly GCF_001515645.1). Lineage (NCBI taxonomy): Eukaryota > Metazoa > Chordata > Actinopteri > Cypriniformes > Cyprinidae > Sinocyclocheilus > Sinocyclocheilus grahami. The sequence goes on from NW_015505237.1 coordinate 3,370,321, forward strand.
TTTTGAACTATCAAAGAGTCCTGAAAAAAAATGTATCTCAGTTTTCACAAGCATATGAAGCAGTGCAACCATTTTCAACATTGATAATAATAAGAAATGTGTCTTGAGCAGCAAATCAGCATATCAGAATGATTTCTGAAGGATCACGTGACACTGAAGACTGGAGTAATGAAGCCATGCATCACAGAAATAAATTACATTTTAACATATATTCAAACAGAAAACAGTCATTTTTAATTGTAAATATATTTCACGGTATTAATATTTTTACTGTGTTTTTGATCAAATAAATGCAGTCTTTGTGAGCTTAAGAGACTTCTTTCAAAAACGTCCCCAAAGTTTTGAACAGTAGTGTATAAAAATTGTCTGTTTAATTCTAATGTTTATTCATTGTCTATTGCAAAACTACAATGTTTAAAAGGTTAGTTCCCCCAAAAATTTTAATTCTGTCATTAATTACTCATCCTCATATCGTGCCTAACCTGTAAGACCTTCTTTCATCTTCGGAACACAATTTAAGATATTTCTGATGAAATCCGAGAGTCCTCTAACCCTGCATAGACAGCAACACAACCGAAATGTTCCCAGGCCCAGAAATGTAGTAAGGACATTTATGTTCAGCATGTTAAATTTTTGGGTGAACTAACCCTTTAAACTATGTTTTATGATGTCCCAAATGACAGTAACATGGTTACTAAAAGGGAATAGAATAATTAAACAGCTAATTTAAAATATATTTTGTGCTCCTGTGGTAGTACAGTGAAATATTTCTAGTTTGGGCAGCTGTGATCTGACATTTATGAACGGCTACAACTTATGAGGGAATCAGACCTTTCAAAGTATACAGGCATCGATGAAAAGTTACGGCAGCTATTTGGACTTCGTTGTAGTGTGTTTGTAGACTTTGTCTGTTTTAATGGTGACCTCCTCGCTAAGTGACATTTCATCAGTATTGTCAACGTGACATTTTACGTTTGAGGTAGTTGCTGTGGTCTTTTGTTAAAGGTGTATTCCAGGAATAGCACAGCACAGGTCTGTTACTTCCTCTTATCGAAGCAGAGAAGTATATTAAATGCACCATCTGCAAAATTGCTTCCTGTGATTTGAATGGTGCATTAATGTTTTTTCCTCTTGAAGGTATTAAGGACATCCCCCCATCAGGCGTAACCAGGCCCATTTGTGGAATCATGGGAACTACTCGCCTGGTGGCTGGTAGGTTCTATGTTATTACGATGTTCCGATTTTTCCATAGAATTCGGAACATTGATTGTATGACATATACTTTTGATTACATTGACGCATGTTTTCTTTTTGCTTCTGCAGGGATGTACCTCATAGTCATCACCCGGAAAAGGAAAGTGGGCGACCTGTTTGGCCACACTGTGTGGAAAGCGGTGGAGTTTGATGTGATTTCTTATAAGAAGACCATTTTGCACCTCACAGATTTTCAGGTCATCAAAGTCCCTAACCTCAACTTTCAGTGTAATGCTGATGTTTGTAACACCTTGAGTAGAAAGTGGGCTATAAATGTCATTCGTTGTTTGATCAGTTGCCCAGTGCGTCTCTAAATCATAACCGAAAGGTTTCCTGCTCTGAATTTTTTGCCTTTCACAATTTTTCCATTTACAGTTTACTCAGAAGTGCTGTAAGATCAACGCAGCAGATTCGCCCTCGGCTTGTGAAATTGGGTGTACTCATACAGTAAATTTTTCATCTGATCCCATTGCTATGAGCGCAGCGATATCTCATTACAGTGTTGTATACTTGCTGCATTATTTAGCGAGGATAAGACTTCGGCTGAAATGGCCTTGGATGCAGCCTGTGAGTAGACCAGTATTGGACATGGGAAGTGTTTCGAGTTGAAACAAGTACGTGGGAGACTTGACTGCAAACAACTAGATCATTAAATCACTCCAAACATCTCTACTCTTGTCAGAAGGTTCAATGTAAGCGCATGAGGTCTGCAGTGAATGCATCTAGCTACACTAGCTTGGTTAGTTTCATTCCAGAATGTGTGAGAAAACAAATTAATCACAAAATGCAAGTGTGTTTTGCATTCTCAGCAATTTTTGCATACTTGTATAAACTATGTTTCTGGCCTGGATGAAAGTGCCACACCTTTTTTGAGAAGGTGATGATTCCTTGCATGAGTTGTCTACATCATTTTTGTGTTGAATATTGTGACATTTTCATAATGAATTGCATGTAATTATAAGCTCTGAGTTGAGCTGAAGGGAATAACTGCAGTGAGAGACGAGTTTGCGTACAAAGACAAATGGTTCTGCTGACCAGGTTCTTCTGGGAGGAGGAATCAATTCAGGTCGTTCCTGTTCCACGTCATTCCCAGAGCCAGAGCTTAGTGGATGGTGATCCTGTTACTGCTGAAAGGATATGCTGAGATTGAAAGGCCTGGCATTGGTTGAGAGCTTAGTTTTGACACCTGCACGTGGAGCAAAGCTTTTTTTCAGGAAGAATGAATGAGTTGTACTAAAGTAAAGAGTGTTGTGTGATGCATTGGAGCAGATTAACTCATGAACATGCTTGTTTTGAATACATGATATGCACTTCAACTTTAAACAGCTTTTTTTGCACATGTCAAACCTCTTTTGTCAAAATCATGGCTTAGCAGATAGTTACACTACAGACACATTAAGTGCTCATGAGAGAGATACAAATTCAGCTTTCAGAATATTGAAATCCAAATTTGTCAATTATAAATTTAAATAAAATTTTAAGTGTTTGTTTTTTTTTTTTTTAAAGAGAGAGAAAGCCAAAATTGTATTATCTTTAAATAATATTAATATATTATTAATGTAAACAAATAGTTTATTATTAGTAGCATAATTTTTAGTAGTATTAATAATTATTAATAAACAATTATAATTAAAAATTATTTAAATATTAAAATAATGAATGTTATCAAATGAATGTATTGTTGTTATTAGTAGCATAATTAGCAGTATGAATAATGATTAATAAAAAATAATAATTAAATAATATAAATATTACAATATATTAATATTAAAATAATTAATGTTATCAAATTAATATATTATTGTTACACAGTATAATGATGATGATGATGATAATACTTTATTGTTGCATATTTTCTTTATCTTCATCTGCTATATATATATATATTTATATATATATATATAGTATGTAGTTATAAAATATATTGAAAATATGAAAAGTCTAATTTCAAGTCAAATATAAAATTACTATTATTTTTTCTAATGAAATGTATACCTTTATTTCAATCATTTGGACACTGCCAGAGGGACTTTTTTCAGTAGTTAATAAAACATTTTTAAAAATGCCACATTTTCATAAAAATCTATGTATTGTGAAATATATCAATATCGACTGCCAGGTTTTAATATCAAAGTAATATTGCTCAACCCTACCTCATCGCATTTCTCCATCTTCTCTCTATTGTCCTGTCATCACTTTACTTTTATGCCATAAAAACGGAAAAGGCCCCAAATAAATTAATAATTAAATCAATAATCCTAGTCTTCTTTCTTTTCACATCATTTTTTGCCAGTAATCTTATTCGCTCACTGTTTCCTTCTCACAGATGCAGGACAACAAGACGTTTCTGTCTATGCTTAGCAATGTCCTAAACACAGACGGCTTCTACTTCTGCACGGACTATGACCTGACCCACACCCAGCAGCGCCTGTCCAACACCAGCCCGGACTTCCAGGAGATGAGCCTGCTGGAGAGGGTGAGCAGAGCAAAGACTGAGGGATGATGATGATGGCAGAAGAGACAGGCAGAGCTGTTTGAAGTTTCAGTGGCAGAGAGAGAAGCAGAGCACAGCAGGGTGCAGGTTTTCATCAGTATCACATACAGAAGGCCGGTCAGCTCATTTTCTCAAACTGCATCCCTCGTTTACAATAAAGGGCCGTCACAGGAGATGTAAGCTAGATTTGCAAAGCTCTTGTTTTACAAGCACACTTGCTGACATGTGGGCACACACTGTGATTTCTCTCATATTTTGTTTTTGTGTTTTCAGAGAGAGAGTTTGTGCTCTGCATTTGAGTCTGGCTTTTGACACAGTCTGTAATTTCGCAGTTGTCTATCCCTTTTCATAAAGTTCAACTTCAGAGTGTTCAAACTTCCTGAGTACATTTGGTTACTATGTTTGCGAATTAGACCCTTCAAAACAACCATAACTTCTCAAATGATTCCTGTCTTCCATCATTTCTCCACACAGGCAGACCAGAGATTCATGTGGAATGGAAATCTTTTAAGAGAAATAACCGCACAGCCTGAGGTATAAAAAATAAACCTAATTTAGAAACCATTAAACATGAGAAAATTGCACATACTAAGTCACTGATTCCCCTTTTCAGCTCCATAAATTTGCATTTCCTGTCATCCACGGATGTATCCTTTGAGAGATGTCATGTTGTTCATAGTTAAGTTGCTCACTTTATTTAGCCTTGACTGCCCAGAACTGTTTTTGTTAAAGATGGCATTATGTAACTGGTCATGATTAGTTGATAATGTTGTCCATAATCTAAAAACACATCTGCACTGTAAATTGCTTGGGGTGAAATTGAAGAAATAAGTAGTAGTTGGAAAATGTGGGTGATATTGAGGCTTAACCCACTGCTTCAGTTATTGTGATGAAGCCGTGCTGCATCAATGGGAAGGTGTTTGAGTGGATCCTCATCTCTAGACGGAGCTGTTTCAGAGCTGGGGTCCGGTATTATGTCAGAGGTGAGATGTGTTCAAGCATATATACATATTCACACAGTGATCTTTGCTGCAGATATTACAGTTTTCCCCTGCGCCTCAGGCATTGACTCTGAAGGACATGCTGCTAACTTCGTTGAGACAGAACAGATAGTCCAGTACAATAATGCCCAGGCGTCCTTTGTGCAGGTTGGTGGAAACTACTGTTGGCCTCTATTACAAGAAGATTTGTTTTGACCTCCCAGAATTCACCTCAGAGATTTCATTTGTGCTCTTTCACTTACCTCTTACACAGACTCGAGGCTCCATGCCCTTTTTCTGGTCTCAAAGACCCAACCTGAAGTACAAGCCCAAGCCACAGATAAGCACTGACACCAATCATGTAAGACCACTTATGCTGCTACAGCAACTTTTTTTTAGTTTCTTTTTTATTTTTTTTTATTTCAACTATCAGAATATGAAAAATACAGTATCTATCGTTCTATCTATCTATCCTTGCAGATGGATGGATTCAGGAGGCATTTTGAGTCACAGGTTCTCATTTATGGCAAACAAGTCATTCTAAATTTGGTGAGTACAATCTTTTAATCCACCTGCAGAAAATTTCAGTTGATTGTGATTGGTGAGTGGTCAAAGAGTTGATAATTGCTTTATCTGCAGGTGAATCAGAAAGGATCTGAATTGCCTCTTGAACAGGCCTTCGCCAAAATGGTCAATGGCATGGAGGACGGACTCAAGTACTTCAAGCAGTTTCTTTTAATTCCTACAGATGCATTTTTAGTGGTGTTTGCTAAGGCAATTACTATTGCTCATTCTAGGAATATACTTTGAACAGACACTTATAGGGATAGTTCACCCAAAAATTCTGTCATTAATTACTCTCCCTCATGTTGTTCCAAACCCGTAAGACCTTTGTTCATCTTCTGAACACAAATAAAGGTATTTTTGATGAAATCCGAGAGCTTTCTGACCCGCCGTAGACAGCAAAACAACTACCACGTTCAAGGCCCAGAAAGGTGGTAAGGACATCGTTAAAATAGTCCATGTGACATCAGTGCTTCAACCTTATTTTAATAAAGCTATGAGAATACTTGCATGCGTCGTGGTACTCCCATGAAGGCATGTCGAAGACTGAAATTAAGAAATTGTTGAATAAAGTCATTATTTTTATTTTCATGGACTATTTTAATAATGTCCTTACTACCTTTCTGGGCCTTGAACGTGGTAGTTGTGTTGCTGTCTATGGAGCATCAGAAAGCTCTCAGATTTCATCAAAAATACCTTTATTTGTGTTCAGAAGATGAACAAAGGTCTTATGGGTTTGGAACGACACGAAGGTGAGTAATTAATGACAGAATTGTCATTTTTGGGTGAACTATCCCTTTTAGACTAAGAATTAACGTGCGTCACATAGCACCATTTGTGCTTCAGACATAATTAATGCCTCAAACCATGCAGCTTATTAAGGAAAATTGAGGTGTTACTTTTCTAAATAATCAGAGTGATCAGACTTTAAATGTGTGGGCTTACTTTCACCAAAGCATTTAATTGATCAGAAAGTAAAAACATTAATATTGTTAAATATTACAATTTAAAATAACTGTTTTCTATTTAAATTTTTATGTTTTAAAATGTAATTTATTCCTGTGATGTCAAAGCTGAATTTTCAGCATCGTTACTCCAGTCTTCAGTGTCACATGATCCTTCAGAAATCAAGAAATGTTTTATTATTACTCAAGAAACTTTTATTATTATCAATGTTGAAAATACTTGTTTCTATCCTCTACTCGTATAGTGCTGTGTAGTGACTCTTGCATCTCTTTTGAGGTACATCGCCTTTGACTTTCACAAAGAATGCAGTAAGATGAGATGGCATCGCCTCCAGATTCTCGTTGATGCTGTTTCTGACATGCAAGACGAGTTTGGGTTTGTATTCATTTCTGTACCTTTCTATAGGAAAGACTGTGGTCTCCGATGCTGTCAGTGATTCACTTTGATCTTGTTCTTGAACGCTGATTCTGCAGGTATTTCATGGTGAGCTCAGATGGGAAGGTGACATCCGAGCAGTCTGGAACCTTCCGCAGTAACTGTATGGACTGTCTGGACCGTACCAACGTCATTCAGAGCCTGCTGGCCAGACGCTCCCTTCAGAGCCAGCTACAGGTGACGCCACATCACAAATAGCATGTCTGACGCATCCTAGTTAGGTGTGATGCAATTGAGGACACTTACGCACTAGAGAGAGCTGACTGGCATTAATTATGTGGCTTTTCTGTCAGTTAGGGCCACTTACTTGAAACTTGATGCATCATGTTTGCTTAGGAAGTGTAAAACACTTTTATGTGGTCATGATCGCTTGGAGACATTTAGAAATCAGCTATATGGATTAATAATGTGGTTAAAGGGGTGGTTGATTGCGATTTCGCTTTTTTAACGTTAGTTAGTGTGTAATGTTGCTGTTTGAGCATAAACAATATCTACAAAGTTGTGGCGCTGAAAGTTCAGTGCAAACGGAGATATCGTCTTTTAAAATTATGGCAGTTTAATGCCTACTAAAATGGCTCGTAGGGACTACGATTTACTTCCCGGATCCGTTACGTCACAAACCCAGATAAACCCCGCCCCCAGGAACACGCAACGAAGGGGGCGGGGCCATGCTGCGCTGCTTTAGAGAAAAGGAAGAGAAAACTAGGCGTGCACGTAAAAATCTATTCATATATGAATCGCGATTCTGTCTTCTAACGATTCTAATGGATTCACAAGTTTCAAAATCAGTGTTCTAAAGCAGCGGTTCTTAATACTGTTCCTCGCGTCCCCCTGCTCTGCACACGCTCTGCATCTCTCTCTCTCTCTCTCATTCAGATCATCAGCTCGTCACAGCTCCATCAAAGAACTGTGTTCCAGTTATACACTATATGTGTATAGACCAAGAGATATTTTTCACATAGCTATGAGAAGCGTTAAACATTGACGCGCGTGCGGTTGCCATACTGTACTAAAGCTTTAATCAGGATAAAACTGTATATTAAAAGCTAACAGAAGCAGTAGCATTTACAAATAACAGCGTATCTAAAAGTATGAGACAACAACAAACAAAAAATATACCATTAAGAGCCGTGCTTGCACAGGTTCTGCGTGATCCTCTTCAATAATATCCTCTGCTTCTCAATTGGGCTCAAATTGATAAGCAATTTCACGACGCCATTGTTTACAATACAACCGTAGCACATACCGCTGAGGTGAGGGGCGGGATGTTTAGACGTGCACTAGAGACGGTTTAGCCAATCACACCACACTGGACCAGCTAACCATTCTGAGCCCATTGCGTATTTCTGTGGGAGGAGCTTCATAAAAGCAGGAAATGATCAGCGCGTTTAGAGGAGAAGGTGTGAAATAAAGGTAGATTATGTGAAAAATATTAGCAAAGTATTAACACATGTTAGACTGCACCCCATAAACACAATCAAGCCTAGAAAAAAAAGTCAACCACCCCTTTAAATATTGATTTGTCATCACCTTGAGCTCTATTTCATTTCAGAGGATGGGTGTCCTCCACGTAGGCCAGAAAATTGAGGAACAGGCTGATTTTGAGAAGATTTATAAGAACGGTGTGTTGCTAGAAATTCCCTTAGACACAATTCTCTTGTTTGCGACAGTAAATAAAGCAAGAAACCTCATTATTTTCCTTTTCTTTTTCTCTCAGCATGGGCAGACAATGCCAATGCTTGTGCTAAACAATACGCAGGAACCGGAGCATTGAAAACCGACTTCACCAGGTATTCATCCCAGACTCCTTTCAGAATATGCACATTTGTGTGCGTCCACCGCTGTAACCTTCACCTTTGACCTCAGAACCGGGAATAGGACTCACTGGGGATTGGTAATGGACGGCTGGAACTCAATGATCCGCTACTACAAGAACAATTTCTCAGACGGGTTCAGACAAGTCCGTATGAATTCTTTGTCTTTATGTCTTTCAATCAGACTGCATTGAATTTGAAGTAGCTGACTTTGCCCACAGGACTCCATCGATCTCTTCCTCGGAAACTATACAGTGGATGAAACCGATGGCTTGATGCCTCTGCATGTGCAGAAGGACTGGAAGTTCCTCTTGGTCAGTGCTTTTCCCATACTGCTTGTAGTAAGAGAGAATCCGAATTAAAAGAGGTCATTACTATGACGAATAAAAAAAGAGAAAAATTTACTCCAAGCTGCTTCATGCAGTCCTCACATTTATAATTCAACAACACCAGCTGCTGGTCATTTTATATTCATAAATCTCTTCTACAGCTTCCTGTTATTATGGTGGTGGCCTTCTCCATGTGCATCATCTGTCTCCTAATGGCTGGTAAGGTCTGGCATTATAACACAACATGAAATAAAGCAATAACATGACATGTTTTTGTCCAAATCTATAGACCTTAGTCAGGTTAGACGCCAGATTGAATTTAACACAGATGAAAACTAGGCTTTACGATGGCAGACAAAGGTTCTAGATCACTTTATTTTCACAACTCACAACTTTCAAAACTGTTTCATGGAGGTTTTTTTTGGAAAGATGTTTCATCAGCTGAACAATCTTTATGTTGTTAAAGTACAGCCCATTAAACGCACTGTACTTCTCCTGACAAGAATTAAATATGGTGCTACCCTGACTAATATCTATTTATTTATTTAATAAAAAATGGAATTCATACATGCAGTGACTTAAAAACAATGTTTTTAATGTCAGAATTATATTTCACTTTGATGCAAATGTCCTGATATCATAAATAAGAACCTAAAATGTTTTTGTATTATTTGCAATATATATTTTTAACGAAACCGCTTATTAATATTTGAAACACTAGTATAATCAAAGTCATGTGGTTCGACTAAGAAAGTCATGGGGTGCAAACAACATGTAAAAACATGCATGAATCAAAAAAGGAAGATATAATGATATCATGTCAAGGTCAAGAAGTCTCTCAAAATATTAGACATATTTTTTAGTTCAGAATGTCAAATGTCATGTGGTGCAACTCCCTAAAAACTTGATATTTATGTATTAATAAGATTTGTTGAAAAAAATTTAATATATACTGTATATATCTTTAAAATATATTTTTGTAATAATTAAGTACATTCACATGTGTGGAATGTGTAAAGAAAATGTTACTTTTAATAATAAAGTGCAAAAGGCCCTAATATTACACCCCATGGTTTAATATGCATGAGTCATTACATTTAAATGGAACCGACAAAAAATAAATTTTTAAGAACTTGACATGTTTTAAACTAGATTTGTAAAATATTTTTCCTTTATTTACCATTATATGTCATTGACCCACAAGAGATGTGCGTTACAATGATTTTAATCCTTATATGGTTCCATTACTGTTGCTTCTTTGGAAAATGTACATACAGTAGTAGTGCCTATTTAGTTTGTGAATAATGACATCTGGTACTCTCTGTCAGGTGACACTTGGACGGAGACCCTGGCATACGTGTTGTTCTGGGGAATAGCCAGTGCTCTTACGGCTGCTGTCATCCTGGTCAACGGACGGGAGTTTGTTGATGCACCGAAACTGGTCCAAAAAGAGAAGATGGATTGAATATCAAGACCTCCTTCCTTCTGTTCTCTCTGTTTCCTCTTTATTTTCCTCCAATACTGACCTGCTCTCCACACTGTCCTTAAACTTAAGCAAAGCAAGCATCCCTGTTTTCTGCTCCCATAAATGGAGCATATTACCATATCATTTCACATCAGTTACTACAAATTTCCTTTGAATCATGGGACATGGTGTCCAAACTTCACAAAATTTCCTTAAGAATAATACTTGCATCATAGAATTGCACATGGGTTGCACAACATCCCCAGCCTGTTAAGTGCATTGTAGACATTGTGTCTTACTTTTACTCTGCTGCGTTGTTACTGTTTGGCGATCGATCTAAATTGACCCGTTGTGAAATTAAAGTTATTGTTTTGGCTCTGGAGCTTCTGCTTTATGAAACTGGACACCAGGCGTGTGCCCTTGGCCCAGTCTATGGGTTGACAGATCAATGAAGGTCTATTGTAATTAGATTGTTACACAAGGGAACATTACATGATGCATCGGTGGCTCAGCCCTTGGTTATTTCCATTTCTGTCCTCTCAAATCTGTGCTGGAATCAGCTTTATGCCTCGGTTTTATTTTCAGTTGTTCTTTGCAGTGGCAGTTTGGGTTTTAATGTGGTTTCCTTTTGTTCGGCCAGCATATTTATGGGGTTGTGTCTCTCACAAATGATCAAATTAGAGAGCTGTGGGACGCACTGGGGGAGAGAGAGGTATTCAGCACTGTTTCTTTATGAGTTTACAGAAAAATATGAACAGCACTTTTCCTGTGTAACTTCTTTATGTCTCTTCGAGGACCAATGAACACTAACAGATATGGCACGCATAAAGTCGCTCTTTAATGGCTCTTCGACTGCACTTCTCTTCAACGTTACCAATTCAGTGGCAGTTCATTAGACAGAAATAGACTTCTATCAGAATACCTGTCAAATTGACTCACACTTTTAATTGAATTCCCTTAAACTATACTGACAATTCAGAAGGCATTCGCTTTTAACTAAATTATTTAGACAAGTGGCTTTCAAGGACGTCATATAGCAGAAAAAATGTCAGATTTATTGATGTTCACTTGCATGATGGTGCATTTCACCTTTAATCCGCCAATTTCTTTTCTTTTTGACACATTTAGCAAGGTGTTTTTGGGATTGGGAGTGAAAAATGAATTACTTTTAGGTCTTCCTTTTGAACTCATTGGTACCTTTAGAACTGAATGCTCCTCGGTTTGGTTTAATGTTGACAAAGAATGTAGATTTTGATGCCTTTATATGAGTGTTTTGTAGTCATCTGCAAATGATAATGCAAGCTGAAGTAACACAGTCATATTGGACACATCTCAACAGGAGATTGCAATTTCATCAAATTCATATGGGCCGTATTTTATTGATTTTCATTGTATGCAAAGATCAAGAGAATATGCAGTACAACTTGCAATTATATTGGCTGGATTGAAACAGAAGACTGATTATTAAATCCTGTGTGTTTGATGTTTACCTGTATAAATCTGATGTGTAAACTGTACATTGGGAAGAAATTAAGAGAATTTATAAATGTGTATATATATATATATATCTTTAAATGATTGTCGACCACCAAAGCACTAGGAAAAGTATGTTACCACGAATGCAAGAGTCAATAGGCCCACTTGAGTTGGGGCTTCGGCATATGTCTCCTCTTTTTCATGTTATGTTCCCCTTAATTTTTTTTTCATGTCTCTCTGTATCCGTTTGCAAATAATTAATTTTATTGGAGGTCCATCCTGAATTCATAGCGCCTCCACGTGGTTATCTGCTGGATACAAATGATCATGCAAGCAAAAAAATAAAATTAAAGGCTTTTTGACACTCAAAGACTTTTTTTAAACTCTCAGACCATATACATTTAAAATGACAATCTATAAATGATCAAACTAAGGAATTAAATACAAACAGTCATTTTCTCCTTTACTGATTTTAAAGATAACCTAATGCGGACTAATCTTTTCTCGATGGTATATTTTTGCTTTTGTAGAAGCATCAGTCCGCAACATTTAATTTTATTTTAAATAACCGCCTTTAAATGATTGTCGACCACCAAAGCACTAGGAAAAGTATGTTACCACGAATGCAAGAGTCAATAGGCCCACTTGAGTTGGGGCTTCGGCATATGTCTCCTCTTTTTCATGTTATGTTCCCCTTAATTTTTTTTTCATGTCTCTCTGTATCCGTTTGCAAATAATTTATTTTATTGGAGGTCCATCCTGAATTCATAGCGCCTCCACGTGGTTATCTGCTGGATACAAATGATCATGCAAGCAAAAAAATAAAATTAAAGGCTTTTTGACACTCAAAGACTTTTTTTAAACTCTCAGACTATATACATTTAAAATGACAATCTATAAATGATCAAACTAAGGAATTAAATACAAACAGTCATTTTCTCCTTTACTGATTTTAACCTAATGCGGACTAATCTTTTCTCGATGGTATATTTTTGCTTTTGTAGAAGCATCAGTCCGCAACATTTAATTTTATTTTAAATAACCGCGTTTAACAAGAAACTGTTTCGCTCATACGCAAGCGCTCTTGCGAACTGTAGATGGTTTCTAGGCGGGACTTTTATTTTGAAAATCATCTTTCGGGTTCGAAATTTCCTGTTAACTTTTCTTTCTTCATTTCATTCTACGAATTTTGGCTGCAATTGTTTTAAAACGCACGGAGCACAGCAGAAACTATATAGTAGGACTGACCGAGATCAGACGCATAAAGACAGCAGACTCCTGTTCTCGCTCGTGCAGTGATGTGGAGCTGGGTTGATCTCTAGGCATCATAAATGTGATAAGTTCGTGTGTGTGTGTTTTTTTTTAGGATTATTGATTTCCCCTCACTAAATCACTCAAGTAAGTTCATGTTTATCGGATCAGTGAAGTGTTTGTATTGTATTGAGGGCAGTGTGTTAAACAGTCTGTCTGAAACAAAAGACGCTACAGCCTGAGCTAACGTTACTTTAGGCTAACACCGATGTAAACATGCATGACTATGATCATCCAGAGCTCGTATAACGCACAGGTGTGCCTCCTATTTCGTCTAAATGTGAATTTATTTATGGCGTTATGAGAACATTTCATGGACCTATTGTTTCTGTGCTTTCATGTTAATGTAATTTCCATACATAAAAATAACTGAGATATTCAGAAAGCTTTTTAATTCTGAAGAATAACAAACTCCATTATATTTTTAAGTGTAGATATCAGGTTGTGTGTGTTAATATATCAAATAAATGGGTGTTGTTGTTTTTTTTTTCTCCCCCCCGTTTTAGCTGTAGTGAAAACATGGATGTGGTGAGTTTCCGTTTGCCTGGGCATGGAGACACGGCCCTGAGTAACATCAACTTCCTGCGGACGCAGCAGCACTTCTGTGATGTGACCATCGTGGCGGGAGGCAGGCGCATGTTCAGGGGTCACAAGGTCGTGCTGGCTGCTTGCTCTGCGTTTCTCAGGGACCAGTTTCTCCTGAACCCCTCATCAGAGCTACAGGTGAGGGGCTTCTCGTGCCATCAGAATGACTAGGTTACAGCAGCATCAGAAGCAAACCATTTGATCTTCTGTGTCGTTAGGGTTACATTAGTCTGTATTAGTGGATGAAATCTAATAAAATGGTGTCTCAAACACCCTGAAGATCGAACATTAAACTTCACATTTGTTATTTGTGTCAGTGATTTCAGATTATCACCTCCTAAAATCAGTGAAAATAATAAACTGTAGTGGTTCATAAACTAGACTTCATGCATAAATTGAGGTACAAATAAGCTGTCTGTCTAATATAGTCTGGAATTCTATTCGTTCCCTCCACTGGTCCGTTCGAGGACACTCCCATTTCTGAATATAAAATGTACAGAAAGACTTTGTTTCAGTATAGACCCTTTTAGGGCCTACGTCACAGCGCTAGCTGGAGCGAAAACTGGAGACGGCCAATTCAAACCAGCACAGATTCGGCTACATGAGGAGCTTAAAATATCATCTTTTTGAGATGTTGGGAGCCAGAATCGACGTGATACAGGCTCCAATTTGAAAATGTATTGTATACCTGCTGCCACTGCCAGACAAAATACTGACGACAGCTGTGGTTAAACACGATCAAATGAGCGGACTGGACAGAAATGATTAAATGCTCGAATTTGCAGCGCACGCTTGTCAGAAAAGGTTAAATAAAGTATTGTCGATTGAAAGCTCATATTTAGATCTGCCTCCATCCAATCAACGTATAAACTCAAGGCCACACCCTACTTTTTTTTTCTTTTCTTCAATCAGTTCTGCACAAGGAAAATCTGTTGCTACTTCCATTTCACTTTAATTTTGAAAATCATTTGTTGCTTTGATTGTCAACAAATACTTTGTCTATCCAGCAGGTGTCGATGTTGCACAGCTCAGCGGTGGTATGTGAGCTCCTCCAGTCCTGTTACACAGGGATGCTGCAGTTCAGTGCCAAAGAGATCGTGAACTACCTGACTGCAGCCAGCTACCTGCAGATGGAGCATGTGGTGGAGAAATGCAGAGGAGCCCTGAGCCAGTACATGCAGCCCCGGAGTCGCAGCCCCGTTGTGAGTATCCCAACCTCAAACACTTGTCAAACGTGATGTCACAATCATGTTGCATTGTTGTCTATGGAGCTGCCTGAAATGTACAAGTGAAGTAGACTAGCTCCCTCGATGACTGAGGGGTCAAGGGCCTGTCCATATAACCTTCCCTGGTCCACTTCATGAAACTGAAAAATGAGCAAAAAGGTGTTGGGGATTCCCCCGAGGGGGAAGTACTTGGGGAGAAGTTAGTGAGTGTGTCTAAATGCTAAGTGGAGCGCAGCCTTTGTAAGCCTTTGACCCTGACTAGCTTGTTCAGGTGTGTTTGATTAGAGTTGGAGCAAAACATTGCAGGACTGTGGAGGACCAAAGCTGGCCACCCCTGGTCTCAGCAGTTTGGGTGGAGGTCGACCGCTCATTCCACCAAAGAAGAGCAAGGAGGGTGAAGGTTTGGGAAAGCAACTTTGTGCCTCATTAGCGATGTTTCCGTCACACTCTTTTTATGAGCGTTTTGAAGTATCGCATCAGAAACGAGTGAGGGAAATGCCAAATTTTGAAAAGAAATCTCTTAATTCGCAAAAGTTATGCTAATTTTTTAGGTGGTTTTTGACATGTGCGAAAAAGGGTGAATGCGAATAATGGGAGATGGAAATGCATTTTGTGAATAAATCCCGTATGAGCGTTCAAAAAAAGTAATGTGACTTTGTGCTATGGGACGGCATAACCTGACTAATCAGCGGACTGATTTTGTTGAACAGCATCTGAAATGTTATGGTCATTCTGAAGTGCTCGAGCAAAGTCTGTCATCAAAGTATTTCTGTATAATTACCTCCCAGAACGGCCTACCATGACTGCGTTCCCAAACAGCTGACATTCACCTCCGAAAGCAAGACCGCATTTAATGTTTCATCTGCTCTCTTGAAGTGCAAGTAATTTATTATATTTGACAATTATTATCTTAAGTGGCTTCTCCTACTTTTCTTAGTGGTATTTAGTGCCAGTTTATCAGGAAGTGGCGATTTTGTTCTCTCTAAATCGTTGGATGGAAACGGTGCTTATTCGCAAAAGTTTTATGTGATTATTCCAATTTTGCGCACAAGTTAAATTCGCAACTTGGAATGGAAACTTGGCTATTGTGAAGAAACAACAAGGTATACACTTGTATGTGTGGATTGATGCAGGGAGGTGCAGTTCAAGTGGCAGGCCTGAAAGCCAGCATCAAAGCCTTAAATTTGATTCTGGTCACACCTGGGAGCTAGTGGACTGAGATCAGGAGTACTCTTTGGCCCTGTCCCAAATGGAACACTTCATGTGCTCTTACGGACTTACAATGGCCACTGCGTGCGTGTGTCTGTTAAGTCCACAAGACCGTAGGGTGTCCGATTTGTCATTTTTAGTGTTCAAAAGGGTGCTCGAGGGCCCCCTTTGTGGCCGTTATGCGCCGTCGATCCGTACTTCTGCCGAGCCCGCACTGGGGCGAGCTCTGCAGCAGACGTCTACCCGACAGTCAAAGGGGCATTACGTCACTAAAGTGCGGACTCAGAGGAAGACCGCGAGGGTTTAGGGTGCCATTTGGGACAGGGCCTTTGGCTGATTGAAGATGCCAGCGCATTGTAGATTATCTTCAAAGGCCCACTACAGCTACTGTTCTCTGACAGACGGAATGCTTCTCAAAATCTTAGCAAAGCATAGTGTCATGCTCCAAAAAAGACGAGTAGACAACACCGTAAAACACCATAAAAGGGGTCCATGTGACCAGAGATTTGCATTCCATATTGTCTTAAGCCATAATATTGTTTTGCGACTGACTCTTTTGGTGTTTGCTGGGGCTTGACAGCCTATGCTGATTGTTTAATTAATTTTAGTAAAATTTATGCATTGTTTGTCCTTCTCTCTCCGTTTCTCCCATTAAATATTCAGACTGTGAAATCAGAAGACCCTCAGTCTATGCCAGTGATTGTCAGTGGAAGTACCCATTCATTGGGATCCATTTCATCCCCTTCTGATACCGCGTCACTGCATCCTCACAGTTCAGGAAAGGAGTTCCAGGCTGCCGATGCCGAACTGTCCAACATCCCTCACAAAGATGACAGCGATTTGACCATACACCATGTAAATATCTGTTGGATTTGCCGCATATGCTAACAGTGCCAAAAGATGTAACGTTAATGATTATTAGCGTTCAAACTTTCAAGCTGTTTGTGCAACTGAAGTTTATAAAAGGACACCATTAAAATATTTCAGCAAAAAATATTTGCTAGCATAATTGCAGGTTTTGATACAAGGGAAGAAGAGTCTGAAAATTTGTAAAATTATCTTCTGGAAATTTAATAGCTAAATGCACAAATTAATGTGACATTTGCCAGCAAAATCAAACATGGTTGCTATATTACTGCGTATTTCTGGCAGTCCTAAATCAAAGAGGGTCATATCAGCACTTATTTTGGTAGTTTGCTCAGTTGTGGTTTACTAATTTGTTTTCACCATAACAGGTCAGAGGATCAGATGCATCTGGTCATTTCGAGGGAGAGGACGGGCCTGAGAGTGACGTCTTTCAGGTGCAGATCAATGATGAACATCAAGACCCAGAGAAGACCTCTGGTGCTGAGGAGGAAGACAGAGAAGCTGTTGTTGTGTTGGATGACCATGGGCAGCTGGACGCAGGTATAGAGGAGTCCTATATGGAAGGGCGAGCCAAAGGCAACGGCATTGGAGGGGCAGGTCGCATATGGAGAAGACGGCACGGAGAGCACAGGGGAGGCAGAGGAAGAGGCTTTAAACACCGGAAGCGGTACACTTTCAAGGATCGCAAGCTCTTGGGTAACTATCAGGAGGCTTGGCGGTTCCCGACCCCTGATGAGATAATGGGCAATTTTGGAGCAGACTTTGGGGCTGATTACCTGTCCAATCAGCATCTCGCAGACGGTACCGTCCGCATTGAGTACAGGCCTGGAGAGGGACAAGGAGAAGAGATTGGCTCTGATGGAGGTCTTGCTCAATTTAGTATGGAAGCTTCCAGTGGGGAAGAGGGAATTGGAGTTGGGACACATACAAATGAACACAGAGCTGCTGATGAGTCTGTGGCAGTGGTGGGATCCACGTCCTGCGTAGCTGGACCAGTGGTGTGTGAGCAATGCGGATTAGCGTTTTCCACAACGCAGGATTTAGCCATGCATTCCCTGTCAACACACCGGCTGTACGTGTGTCCGTGCTGCGGGAAGCACTTCAGCCACTCCAGTAACCTCAATCGCCACATGATCGTCCACCGTGGAGTATCCAAGCTCCACTGCTGCCCCCTGTGCCACAAGACCTTCACTCAAAAGTCAACACTGTGTGACCACATGAACCTGCATAGTGGAGAGCGCCCACATGTGTGCGCGTACTGCCACGTCAGCTTTGCCCACAAGCCTGCTCTACGCCGTCACCTGAAGGAGCAACACGGAAGAACCACGGCCCAAAATTATCTGGAAATGCAGCGAAACAATGAGGGTGGTGCTGGGGAGGGGGTTTAGATCACATTTAAATTAATGAAATCAGAATTAACCCCGTTTACTTTCTTAATACACATTTCTAGGTTTGTGCACAATTTATCGGTGCACATTAAGTAAAAAATGTATGTCTTTGTAATCGGTATGTAATAACGTGTCATTTCAATCCTCTAAGACTTTTTTTCTGTGAAACGCAAAAGACATGAAGAGTTCATTTGCAAAAACCGATAAATGCCACTTAAAAAAAAATAAATGAACTGAGGACCGCGCATTATTCTCCACATATAGAATCCTAAACACGTTTTGCCAAAAAAGCCGGTGTTGTCCACTTTCAAAGGCATCGCGAGCTCACGTTTTACTGCAGAAGCGACAAGCGCCCTTGTTTGTGAACCGAAGCCGATAAACCCATTTAGTGAATCAGCGCGCCGTATTCAGGTCAGGTGACAAGGCTTCTTTCACTTTGAAAAGACGTGCTAGCTGAGAGGAGTTTCGTCAAAACTGACTAAAGTGATCGAGAATGGATCATTTCGACGAACTTGGTGAACCCATGATATCCTCTTTGGGGCGTAAAGGAAAATAAAATCTGAAACTATTTCACAATACCTTGCAAAAACAGCACGTGACAGTGGTGAGGGAAAAGCTCCCGTGTATTGCGTGTAATCACAACCATACATACAGTCTATGATCACAACAACAATGTTTGTCAGGCAACGTATTTGTTTGCGTTATTATTTAATCAAAACAACCCAACTGCAGTTTGATTGATAGTACTTGGAATGCACAATTAAAAAAAACATGATTTCTGAAAATAAACAAAAATGGAGTTATCTGATTTTGCAAATGAACTTCATATTTTGTCTGAATTTTTCAATCAAGTCGGTATGCACTTTTTTTTTTACCTTTGGGCCGAACCATTCTTGTTACTTAACCATTTCATTCCATGTCGATCTGGCCCAGCCGGTATAGATATGGTTTCATTTCGCACTGTGGGCCTGACAATAGAGCTCATAATACAAATGTGTCAGCCATTGCCTTGGTAATGCAAGTGTTTACATGCCGTACGAGATGGATAGCGACCGTGTTATGGAGGATGATCAGATATGTCCTTTTACTTCACTCAAATAGTGTGCTTGGCCAGCTACAGAGACAAAGAAGCAGCCAGAACCAGACAACAAACCAGTGACCCATCCTGAGTGGCGACGTCACTACATTCATTCTGCCAACAGGGTTTGGCTCAAGTGGAAGTCTAACAGTAACCATTCCTTACTGTTCTTAGAACCATTCAACCTGACAGTGGAAAAGCGGTTTATGATGTTTAAACCTCAACGTTCTTCAAAACATCTTCGTTTGTAAAGATGACAGAATTTTCCCTCTTTATACCACATAAGAGCACAAATACTAGTTTTTTTTTTGTTTTTCTTTAAAGGTTAAAAGTCTTCAAGCGAGCAGACAATAATGGATGCCAAGTGAAGGTCTAGCATATATGGCTTTTAGGAGTGATAAATGTTAATACAAACAGAAATGTTCATGAATTAGTACTGTGGCGTGATGAGGAAAGTAAGAAAACGTGTTTGTCATTTTTGTTGTAGTGCAACTTTAGTGTTTGTATGTTACTAATTCAACAAAGCCGTATTAAAAAGATTGTCCCAACTGTAATTTTCTTGCTGTGAATTAATTATACATTGGCAGCAGGACATTGGGACTGAAAACACAAAAAAAGCTATTTGGTCAAACAATACACATAACAGGATGGTCAGGACACTGTAATCAAAAAAGTAACCCCCCTGACAGAAATGACTGGATCCCGACAATAATTCGTTTAATTGCTTTGAATTTTTATTTGATAGTGTTACCGTTTTAAAAGGGCATGCCTCTGAATTTGTATGTGGCCGATGCAGCATATGCTAAATGGGGGGCCAGGCTGGAGCACTGCCTCAAAAGAGGGTGGCTTGCAAATTACCAAAATAAGAGATAAAAAAAATTCTATAGTAAAATATATTATACACTACTAAGATATATGCTTTTGTTACCTTAGGGAGCTATTTCTGTCTAATCCAACACTCGAATTTACACTGAACAAAATTATGAACGCAACATTGTTTTTGCCCCCATTTTTCATGAGCTGAACTCAAAGATCTAAGACTTTTTCTATGTACACAAAAGGCCATTGTTCACAAATCTGCCTAAATCTGTGTTAGTGAGCACTTCTCCTTTGCCAAGATAATCCATCCACCTCACAGGTGTGGCATATCAAGATGCTGATTAGACAGCATGATTATTGCACAGGTGTGCCTTATAATATCTATATTATATATTGTGTTTTTGCTTTTTTTGTACATTGTCTATTTTGTATATTGTTCTTTTTATTATCTGTGTCCTGTCTTGTCACTGTCATTCTGTTGCACTGTGGAGCTTCTGTCACTAAAACAAATTCCTTGTATGTGTAAACATACCTGGCAATAAAGCTCATTCTGATTCTGAAAGGTTCAAATATGGCACTTTAAAATCAAATCAGTCTTTTATTTTGATGCATTCATTAACAATCTGTATAAAAAGCTCAACATCTCGGTCCTGATCACCTTGTGTTTGTTTTGTGATAATCAGAGAGGTAATGACAGGCTGTATATTACAATTATTAAACTACACACAGGCGACCTACCTGTGCTCTTTTGGGCAAACTCTTGAATTAACTTCATGAATGAACTCTGTGACATTATTCTGAAGTTGTCCCTCCACTCCGAATTGTAACACGTGTAAACATGTTCTTATGCAGTGAAAAACACATAGTGGAGCAAAGAAGATTGACAACGTGCCGACAAGATAGAGCAGGTTACTTTTGATTGATGTAGCGCCTCAGTTCAAGCATCATGTGAACCGTGTGAACATATATTCTCCTTCAGGACTAGCTGCATCACCAAATAAGCATTAAAGGTGGGGTAAGCGTTTTCTGGTAGTCAATGTTGACATTTTAAATCACCAAAACAAACACGCCCCTACCCCAAAAGGGTCTCTCCCCTATTTTGATAGCTCCGCCCCACACATACGTACACAACCCAGGCAACGATTAGTTCTGTGAAACAACGCAAAACCAATGTTACACCGTGTCTACACCGGACGCGAGTGGCGCGGCGCAACAAAATACTATAGAACTCATTATAATCAGTGATGCTGTCCGCATCATAGATATATATACATATCTATGGTCTACACTGGATGCGGCGCGGCACGGCACGACAAATCCCCGACAGAAAACTGCTGCTGCGTTCTATTTATGACGTATTGACACAAATTTCAAAGGATTTTCAACGGTCGCTTTGTCGCGTCCAGTGTACTAGACAGACTTTAGCTGTTGCGGCGCAGACACGGTGTTACTCACCTATCGAGAAGAAACAAAGCAACCTCAGCCTCCGATCGCAGGCCTTCCGCTTCTTGAGTTCTCTCCAGCGCTGGAAAGCTGATCCGATATTTGCACTGGTCCTACTCCTTGCCTTATTGTCTTAAGCCTTCGTTTGTTCCGCAGATGTTTTCCTCTTTTGTTTTTTATCCTCCATCTCTATCTTTCTGTCGCTCGGCTCGCTAACGTCCGTCCTGTGCACTGAACTCTCTCTCCTCCATGTCATGAGTAGACACGCCCCTTACTGCTGATTGGCTACAAGATTGTTTCGCTACTCGGCCCGAATCAGTTTTCTAAAGCTTTTTTGAAAAATCGCTTACCCCACCTTTAATGAACATCAGATATTTATTTATTTTATAAGGACTCTCCCAATTGCAATTATTATTATTGTTATTATTATTATTATTATTATATATTTCTGTAAGAACACGTCCTTCCGTGCCCTCTAGAAGCTTGCGTTCTGCAAGTGAACGTCGCTTTATTGTGCCATCCCAAAGAAGCACAATCAGAGAAACGTAATAGCATTAAAACATGTGATATGAATCAATAAGGGACTTTCTATGAATAAGAATAGATTTTTTTTTACTTCCCTCTGCCATTGCGGTTTCCATGTCAACCAGTGACGCCTTCAATTTATTAAACTTTATAACATTTCGCCGGTAGATGGGGCCATTAGGCAAGTACACATCTTCAAAATGAAAATTTTTCCCACGACCCCCCTTCTACCGCTTTGAGACCCCCGGGGGTCCCGAAATCCAGGTTAAAAACCATTGGCTTATTGTTGTCCAAAGGGGGCTTTTATTCTGAAAATCGTCTTTTGTATTCAATATTTCTTGGTAAGTTTCATGACTTTATTTAATTCTGCGAATCTTAGCCGTAATTGTTTTAAAACACACGGAGCACAATAGAAAATATCTGAAGTTAGTAGGAATGACCGAAATCAGACATAAAGACAGCGAGATCAGTGCGAGTGTTTTGGTTTGGTGTTTTCGCTCGTCCAGTGGATGGAGATGCATCTAGATATCATAAATGTGTGTTCGTGTGTTTTGTATGATTATGTATTTCTCTTCACTGAATCACTCTAGATCAGTGAAGTGAAGTGTATTGAGGGCAGTCAGTGTGTTAAACAGTCTGTCTGAAACAAAAGATGCCACAGAGCCAGTTTAGCTCAACACTGATGTAAACAATAACACTGATGACACTGAATTCATACAATGAAGAAGAACTGTGCTGCTGCTTTATTATAAATATGAATATATAGTTGAGGTCATACGTTTACACACACCTTTCAGAATCTGCAAAATGTTAATAACAAAAATAATAAGAGCATGAAAAATTGTGACCGTAAAATGACCATAAAAATTGTTTTGTTTTTTAGTACTGCCCTGAACAATGTATTTAATAATAACTCAGTATATGTATAACTGAACAACTATGTGTTGTTATTGATCTACAGCTGTTTTTATATTTTGTGATAGTTGTTTGTCCTGGGCTGTGTTTCTCTGTGTCTTCTACGATCTACTTAGGCTTACGATGCTTTTGGAAAAGCAGCCCTGAGCAGTTAAACAGCCCACTGTTCTTCATAAATATTCTCCGGGTCCTGCATATTGTTTGGATTTCCAGCATCTTCTGCACATTAAAGCTCTTTCCAACAGTGACCGTATGGTTTTGACATCCAAAGCTGCAAGCAGTCACTGCTGCTCAAGAAGGCAACACATTACGTTAAGAGCTAAGGGTGTGTAAACTTTCATTTAAAGTATGAACTATTGTAGTAACAGAAACTTAATCATTTTTAAGTGTAGATATTTGTCTTGTGGGGGCATTCATATGAAATATTCCAAATAGTAAAAACTGAAATTTTTTTTCTTTTTTTCTTTTGCTTCCTGTAGTGAAAACATGGATGTGGTGAGTTTCCGTTTGCCTGGGCATGGAGACACGGCCCTGAGTAACATCAACTTCCTGCGGACGCAGCAGCACTTCTGTGATGTGACCATCGTGGCGGGAGGCAGGCGCATGTTCAGGGGTCACAAGGTCGTGCTGGCTGCTTGCTCTGCGTTTCTCAGGGACCAGTTCCTCCTGAACCCCTCATCAGAGCTACAGGTCTGTTGTTGTCATTTGTTGTCAAGTTCTTGTGAAATCTTCTGTATGATTAGTGTTACTTTGGTGCATCTTATTTTTTATTTATAAGGTAAAATCTAATAACATCTGGACAGCTTGAAGTAATAACAGTTTTTGTGTCATTGATTTCAGATTAACTCATCCCATAAAAATCAAAAAAAATGTTGAAAGTGAAAAAGTGACGTGACATGTGGCTAAATATGGTGACCCATACTAGGAATTAGTGCTCTGCATTTATCCCATCCAAAGTGCGCACGCACACACACACACACACACACACACACACACACACACACACCCGGAGCAGTGGGCAGCCATTTATGCTGCGGCGCCCGGGGAGCAGTTGGGGGTTCGGGGGGCACCTCAGTCTCACTCCCCACACCTACAATCCCTGCCGGTACGAGATTCAAACCCGCAACCTGGGTTACGAGTCCGACTCTCTAACCATTAGGCTACGACTTCCCCCCTGTTGATATACATTTTAAGTAACTGTTTTAAGTAACCTCATTGTCTCTTAAATGTTTTAGATATGGCTTGGTGGCACTTGGTGTTAAGGGACAATAATGACATTTTTTTAAATAATTTTAAAATAACATTTTAATAATCATTCTATTTCTATGAGAGTATGGAACAACACAGAAATGTATCATTGGAATCATTTTCAGAGTGATTTTTGTTTTCTAGCCGATGAACAATAAAACATTGACAGGCAATTCAATTCCTTTCAACTTTAAAGAGGTTGAGCATATAAAGTGGCAGACAACATAAGTTCAGCACGCGATTATAATATACAGAATGTGCATTAGTGCATAGGTGTGGACGCAGATATAGTTAGCTGTATAGTTATTGTTCTTGGTGTGAATGGACCTTTGGTATTTGTTGTTTGAATTTATGCAGTTCTATTTGATGTTGCTTTAAAAATCGGAACGTACCTTTGCTAGCTGATAATGATTCTTTTGAATTTTATTTTTATATTAACAGTACTTGTTTTGATTCTGTCAACAAATACTTTGTCTATCCAGCAGGTGTCGATGTTGCACAGCTCAGCGGTGGTATGTGAACTCCTCCAGTCCTGTTACACAGGGATGCTGCAGTTCAGTGCCAAAGAGATCGTGAACTACCTGACTGCAGCCAGCTACCTGCAGATGGAGCATGTGGTGGAGAAATGCAGAGGAGCCCTGAGCCAGTACATGCAGCCCCGGAGCTGCAGCCCAGTTGTGAATGTCTCAACCTCAAACAAGTCTATTCAGACTGTGAAATCAGAAGACTATCCATCTATGCCAGTGATCGTCAGTGTAAGTAGTCATTCATTGGGATCTCTCCAACATCCCTCAAAAAGATGAGTGATTTGACCATACACAGTGTAAATCTGTGTTGGATTTGCTTCAGATGCTAATAATGCTCATAGAGACAATGTTTGGAGACAATGAAGGATCTGGAAATTTGTATAATGCACTTTTGGAAACATTTCTTTAGAATCGTTGTAATATTCACTATACCACCAGTGAAATCATTGCTAATCATGAATATTCAATACATCATCCAACCTTAATGGGTAGTTTCCCTTGCACCACAGAGGATTGGCATTTTACATAAAGACCCATCGCCAACAACAGTCATGCATCAAATCGACTTTTGATTTCTATGCTGGTGTAAATCTCTACCAATCTGAACACCCGAAAGGATTTAGATCAGCTCTTAGTGTGGTAGTTTGCTTGGTTGTGGTTTACTAATTTATGTGTTCACCATGACAGGTCAGAGGATCAGATGCATCCGGCCAAATCGAGGGAGAGGACGGGCCTGAGAGCGACGTCTTTCAGGTGCAAATCAATGATGAACATCAAGACCCAGAGAAGACCTCTGGTGCTGAGGAGGAAGACAGAGAAGCTGTTGTTGTGTTGGATGACCACAGGCAGCTGGACGCAGGTATAGAGGAGCC
Source organism: Sinocyclocheilus grahami (assembly GCF_001515645.1). Classification (NCBI taxonomy): domain Eukaryota; kingdom Metazoa; phylum Chordata; class Actinopteri; order Cypriniformes; family Cyprinidae; genus Sinocyclocheilus; species Sinocyclocheilus grahami. The sequence goes on from NW_015505237.1 coordinate 3,396,111, forward strand.
CTATATGGAAGGGCGAGCCAAAGGCAACGGCATCGGAGGGGCAGGTCACATGTGGAGAAGACGGCACGGAGTGCACAGGGGAGGCAGAGGAAGAGGCTTCAAACACCGGAAGCAGTACACTTTCAAGGATCGCAAGCTCTTGGGTAACTATCAGGATTATCAGGAGCACCTTCCGACGCCAGATGAGACAATGAGTAATTTTGGAGCAGACTTTCAGGCCAATCAGAATCTCACAGATGGTTCTGTCTTTGTTGAGTACAGGCCTGGAGAGGGACAAGGAGAAGAGATTGGCTCTGATGGAGGTCTTGCACACTTTGGTGTGGAAACTTCCAGTGGGGAAGAAGGAATGGGAGTTAGGACACATACAAATGAACACAGAGCTGCTGATGAGTCTGTGGCAGTGGTGGGATCCACGTCCTGCGTAGCTGGACCAGTGGTGTGTGAGCAATGCGGATTAGCGTTTTCCTCAACGCAGGATTTAGCCATGCATTCCCTGTCAACACACCGGCTGTACGTGTGTCCGTGCTGCGGGAAACACTTCAGCCACTTTAATATCCTCAATCGCCACATGATCGTCCACCGTGGAGTATCCAAGCTCCACTGCTGCCCCCTGTGCCACAAGACCTTCACTCAAAAGTCAACATTGTGCGACCACATGAATGTGCACAGTGGGGAACGGCCGTATGTGTGTGCATACTGCCACGTCAGCTTTGCCCACAAGTCTGCTCTGCGCCGTCACCTGATGGAGCAACACGGAAAGACCATGCCCCAAAACCACATGGAGGTGCAGCGAAACAATGAGGGTGGTGTTGGGCTAGGGTTTAAATCATATTTGAATAGGTAAAGTAGGTGTTATAATGAAAATTATATTTTTTCATTATACACTTTTCTATTTTTATTTTGCACAGCCATGAAAATGTCTTTGAAATCGATAAGTGATTACTATGCGTTTGACCTCTAAAGCCTGGAGTGAATGAATGACTGATTATTCAGTTAAATAGTTTGCCTAAAAATGTTAATTCTATCTAGATTTATTCACCCTAATGTTGTGTCAAACCTGTGACTTTCTCCTCTGACTTTCTTCTGTTGAACACAAAATAATTAACTGTTTTTATCCATACAATAAAAATCAATAGGGTCCAAACAATAGTGACTCCACTGTTACATATACAGGTACCTGTTGGGAATTACTGCATGCTGCATCTCAGTCAGTGCCTTCGGTCCAGCTGCGGTCTTTCTTACATATTTTGCCCCATTAAAGGGATAGTTCACCCAAAAATGAAAATTTTGTCATTAATTACTCACCCTTGTGTCGTTCCAAACCCGTAAGACCTTCGTTCATCTTCGGAACACAAATTAAGATATTTTTGATGAAATACGAGAGCTTTCTGACCCTGCATAGATGTTCAAGGCCCAGAAAGGTAGTAAGGACATTGTTAAAATAGTCCATGTGACATCAGTGGTTCAATCATACTTTTATGGAGCTACGAGAATACTTTTTGTGTGACTTTATTCAACAATTATTTTTGGTTCTATTCGGTTCCCTCTGGGCAAGACTTGACAAAGCCCTCCCATTTTCACAAATTCTATGAACTGCCTTTGTGGGGCAGGGGGGCTTTTGTTTGCCTTTATATACATCTTAAGGATGTCTGCCAACTAACGCAGAACCTGATTATATCACCATCTACACCATCCCTGCACCAAGGCAATCTTGCAATCAGTCCGCCAGATCTTATTAAAAATCTTAACCTAGCCTGAGGCACCTACCACACGTTCACCCGCCTTAGAGCTTTGTCAGATGTAACCTCCAACATTCTTTCTGTTTACCACTCTAATCAAGATACCCTTCTTCTTTCATCGTAGTTACTTCAGTCACTGCTCTATAGTCTCTCTTAGCTTTGAGTTGGCTGCTCTACCAGCACTTGGATTCTTTTCCCCTCCACAATGAAAGATATCAGGGTCTTCGGGATCACTTGAAAAGTCACAGGCCAGGTGAGCTGAAGCAGGTTGGAAATAAACTTTGCAGGACAGTGGGTCCCCAGAAGTAGGGTTGAAGACCAAGCTCCTAATACAGTCTAAACAAGTTCATAAAACAACTCTAGTGAAAAGCCAACAGGCTGGTGTGAAACTGACCCATAGGCATTTGCCAAGTCTAGCCAGAAGAGGTCTTTCTTGACCCATATCATCAATGCATGCTCTACACACCCAGGAAATCCTGTGACAACTGCCTTCTGGTAGCTTGTGTCTAAGTACCCACCTCCAGACCTCCTAACCAGATATTCTTCTTGCTATCACTGAAAAGAAATTCTTCTCCAAAAAATTCAATATTTGAAAATGAGTGATGTTAGTGGATTCCTGTTCCTTAGATATAAAGCCATCACCCTCCATAGGTCACCACTCCCTTTTTCTTCCAGTAGATGTCTTGCAAACTAAACAACGCCCTCTTGTGCTCCTTCCTTTTCCTCCACTCTTGCATTCTCACTGATCCCCTAAATACTGCTGACCTACCCCTTATTCGCATATCTCATCATATCTTCAGACTCTCCTCCTCTTGCTCATCTGCTTCATCTTTCACCAGCTGGGGTATCTCCTCTCTTCCACCCAGAACCTTCGGGCAACTCTTCCTACCTATTGTTTTACTGAATCCACCTATGCATTCTTTATAATCAGCTAGACTAAGCATGTCAAGCATGGTTTCCACCCTTCCACGAAGTATTCCACTATGTATCTGTATAGCTTTGCACAAATCCTAATCTAACCACTGACTTGCACTGAGACACATAGGCAGCTTTTTGTAGTCACAGCTTTTACGTACTTGAATGAGCAACTGGGAAAGAGCAGAATCTCCAACGTCAGCCTGAAATCACTATTTACTTGTATTTTACGCTATTATTACTTGTCAGACTAATTCTTATGCCCCTTGTCCATATAAGACACATTTATTTACGCATTGGCTCTTGTAACTAGTTTCTTAATGCTGAAACATTGAGTGTTGCAGTTGTGCAATGTTTGTTTTTGATATTTTATCACATATTCATTCACATTCATGAGTAATGTTGTATATCTCATGGGAGAAAAACCATTGGCTCTTGTAACTAGTTTCTTAATGCTGAAACATTGAGTGTTGCAGTTGTGCAATGTTTGTTTTGATATTTTATCACATATTCATTCACATTCATGAGTAATGTTGTATATCTCATGGGAGAAAAAAATAACAGAAAATTCAAAAAATCCCATTAAATCTGATATATTACTCTTTAGTATGCAGATAGTTTATATAACAGTGCATGCCTCTGTATTTGTGTTCTCAGTATTCTGTTTCCCTTTAGGCAAAAAGAGCACTGGAAGGTTTGAACTAGAGCTCATTTCATCAATACCATCTAAAGTTGTGAATTGTTGCGGGGGAAAGCTTGTTCCACACAGCAGAGGTCTGTAGTATATCAGTTATTATTCATACACAAAGCTCAGATTTGCTTGATGTCACAGGTAAAAACTCAACAGGCTTATAGTTTCTGCCTGTCCATCTCTGAAGATGTACTGTATAGATGTTTCATTGAGGTGATGGTTGTTTAGTTAGCCCATATTATGAAGTCAACACAGGCATGCTGATGGAAAAGTTTATTGATTATTTATTGAACACAATGTCATAATCCATGACTGAGCTAAATGTCCAGAAACACTGAGCAGTAAACGCTGCTAATTAAATGACAGAAAAGTAACAGATTTACTTCATCACGTCTTTGAAAAACAAAGTGTCTGCTGTATGTCGACAAAATCTACTGCTGGACCTTTTTACAAGTTTAACATATGCTAAATAACGGTTTTCAAAAATCTTCAGTGTAGACGACCTGGCTCCGTTTGTCTCTGTACGAGCCCTTGGCACTGTTCTGCACAGCTGTGAAGGACGAAAAAAGCAGGAGCAAGAAAAGAAGACAGAAATAAAAATGGGTTAGTCAAGTGTGCGACACTCAGCCTCTGCTTGACAGTTTTTTCCCCTGTGAAATGTCTTTATTTACCAAGAGAAGCCCAGACAGATTTCCCTGTGGCAGCATCAAGCATGGGCTGCTTCCTGGCAATGCTGACTTTGATGTTGACGTCACCCACACTAGTGCCATTCAGCTGAGAGACAGAAATAGTTTAAAAACAGGGTTCTCTTACAGTAAATAAAGATTTGTTAAATACTGACACAGGGTTCTATCACAGAAAACTGATTTTTCTTGTGCATGTGTAATGCTGGAGTGTTAACATGCAATGCAGACAAGCTTGAATATACACAGTACAAAAACTCTACAATCCACAACATACTATTTATGGATGCAAAGCTGCAAAACATCAGAAATCGACATGGTATTGATGTCAGAGCCATGAGCTCATTAACACGTGACCACTAGAGCTTGCATGACTGTCCATAAAAGTAGTCGGTGGGTCCTCTGATCACTTGTGTGGTTGGCTTTTAGTGTACCAGAACTCTCTATAATAGTTTTTGGTAGCTGAAATAACAAAAAACTTAAACTGAAATAAGTGCAAGTTGAAGTACTAGAATTACTAAAACTGAAATCAAATATTAAAAACAAAACTAATTAAAATGGCAAAAGCACATAACATTTCTAAATCTTAAACTAAAATGAAAACATAAAATATTAATAAATACAATATTGGTATCTAAATAATACTTAAATAACACTGATGTACTTTGTAAATGCAAAATGCAAAAAAAGTTTTACTTTATTCTCATTTTTAGCATAAATCCTTTCATTGTACAAGTTAATATTGTGCAAGGACGCAGTTTGGATAGACAAATTATTCTGCTGCTATGACCTTGTATAAGACAAATATAGAGTCAAGTATGGATTACTAAAATAATTATGGACTACGACTAGTACTTTTGTCATCACTTATGATTTTATATAGATAGATAGATAGATAGATAGATAGATATGCAAATGACAATTTCATGTGAAGTGAACTGAGGTCATTTATATATGGAATTCTTAAAGGTATAGAGAGGAAGTATAAAGTATGAAAATATGACAATACAAAAGTGTGGAAAGTGGCTCCTTAAATGGACTACTGACCTCTGCCACAGCCTGGTCTGCTGATTCAATCTTCTCAAAGGTGACAAAGGCACAGCTAGTAAGAGACAGAGGGCAAAAATGGGTTAAATATTTTATGTTTTCTCAGACATTTCTCAGTTCAAAAGAAGGAACCAAGATTAAAGATCACTTTTATTTAAATTGATCAAAAGTGACAGTAAAGACATTTACAATGTTACAAAAGATTCATATTTTGAAATAAAATATATCAAATATGAAGCAGCACACCTGTTTTCAACATGGATAATAATGAGAAAGGTTTCTTGAGCATAAAATCCTTTCTAAATGCCCAAAAGAATCAGAAAACAATCTTACTTGCGTGGTGAGTCCATCGAAAGGTCGATGATGTTTCCATGCTGTGCAAAGGCCGAGCGCAAACTGTCTTCCACTAAACCTGTGCCGTATACATACACAGTGTTTCCTTTGCGCACACCTCTGCGCTCTGGATACGAGTCTGACCCTGAACAACATTAGAGACGATTATTAAACATTCAGATTTTCTACAGAACAACACTTATTATCAGTAACTATTAGAAAAGGCAAATGCATGAAATATTCTCAGTATTCTCTTTACAAACACTGTAGAGACACAATATGAAGACTGGGAAGCGATATATTTTTGCACAGATTCACTTACGTCTGTAGGGTCCTTCTCGCTCTCTGTCTCGCTCTCGCTCTTTGTCCTTGTCTCTGTCCCTTTCTCTATCCCGGCTCCTGTCCCGTTCACGTTCCCGTTCTCTCTCCCTGCCTCTTTCACGGTCCCTCTCTTTGTCCCTCTCTCTGTCTCTTTCTCGATCTCTCTCCCAGTCCGCCTCTCTTTCCCGATCGCGCTCTGAATCTCGACTCGGCATTCCTCCCTCATCATCACGAGATCGATCTCCAGGAACAAAACTATAGGAAAAAGAAAACCGCTTTAAATTTGACTGCAATACTGTTTCTACGTAGGTATAAGATTATGATTAATATTTTTTTACACCGAGTCCGACAGTCTCACCTCTCATACAGGGATTTCCTGTGGATTCGTTTAGCAGACTACAGCAAGAAGAAACAACATGGTGTAAAGTCAAGTCTACTGACAATATTTAATACGCTCAACAGACCTATTTACATATAACATGCATTCACACTTTTGACACAACCGATCAAAATTTTTAATGTTTTTAAAAGCTGCAAATTAAAGTAGAAACAGTACTATTGTGAAAAATGTGTTATTGTGTTACAGAAACAAAATCAGCATATTATACTGATTTCTGAAGGATCACGTGACACTGAAGCCTGGAGTAATGGTGCTGAAAATTCAGCTTTGATCACAGGAATAAATTACATTTCAAAATATATTCAAAACGTACATTTATTTTAGATCACACACATATAACATGCTGTAAAATATTAAACGAAACAAAAACATTTTAAAACTTCCGTCCCTTTAGTTCTGCACAGCTTCCTGCAGAACTGCGGAGTGAAATGGACAAAATAGGTATGAGAAATATAAAAGTAGTTTATTTTATTTGGGATTTGTAATTCTGCGTGTTTACCTGAGCCGCCAGTTCAGGATTGAGTTGATCTGTGTCATAATTCGCTCATATGACAGCCAGCTCAGCAACTATATTGCCAAACTACACCTGACAGTCATGAATCAATAGGTTTTATGAGTATTTTGGTGTCACCCCAGATTTTAGTCATTGTAGTTGCAGCGGTACTGATGATCTGCTGTTTTCTTCTGTGTGTAGATTTTAATAAAAAAAAAAATGTGGACAAGGAAACCACAGTAAATGTTCTTTAAAATATAATGTCATTTTTATAACGAATATAACGTTGTTTTTTCTTACATCAGGTGTTATTAGAAGATACAGGATTGTCTGCCAAAAATTCTCTCTCATTGCAAAGACAGCCTGGACCCCCATCAGAGAGCCTGAGAGGGAGTAACACAAACTATCCATTCCTGCCAGGTTCAGTATTTAGATACATTTCTCATAACTGTGTTTCAAAATGATCCCGTTTTTAAACTCTGCTGTCCTCGTACAGCTGGAATGGAAGAACTGACGTTAGAACAGATTAAGAAAAAGTCAGAGGAGAAGAAGACATTGACTTTGAGAAAGGTTGGTGGTCTGTTTTGTTCTGTCAGTGAATGATACTTTGTGAGTGTGTGAGAGAGAAAAAGAAACCGTGATTATTTGTTTCTTGCCTTAGATTTGTTGACGGTTCCTCCTGGGCTGAAGGCTGGTGTGGACTTCAGTGACAAAGGTCAGGTTTCGTTATTGCTCTCTGCATGTGCAGTCAAACCAAAAATGATTCAGATATAATTTGAAATATATTTTTACTAGTGGGTGCAGGACACCCTACATAGTTCATAAATGTAAGTGAGGATAGCAAAATAAAGAGAACTTCATACAGTAAAATTTAGGATCAAACATTTTCAGACACTTTGACCTGACCATGCTTAAGTGTTTTTTCTTTAATTGCTAATGCGACCTTTTTACACCACAGACTGAACAAAATTAAGCATTGCTTGGTAACTGGTTGACCTAAATTGGTATTATCTAATTGTGTACTTAAATTTAACAGCTGAATAATTTTTGGTTGATTGTAATCCATTACATAAATTCCTATCAAAGTTATCTGACAATATCAAGATGAATTTCTTCTGACACAGATTAACTCTGAGCTCTTGTGTCTGAATACATTGTGGTTTGACTGTATATCACGTCATCATCCCACTTTAAGTTGTGCATTATCATCCTAAAAGAAACTTCTGCCAGGACCACTATCGTCAAAGATGATTGACAATTAGCATACAGTTTGGACTGGCGGTATGGTTCTGTTCTGGGCAAGAACTCCCTGCGCCTCCATGCAACCTAGCATGGATGAGAGCAGGGAGAGCAGCAATAACCCCCCCAGGGTAAACAGAACAGAGCTAACAAATGTATTGCAGATATTGTTAAAGTTCAATCATTTTCTGTACACATTTTAGAATTAGTCTGATTCAAGGAGAATCAGAAGGCTGAATCCCGACTGACAGAGGAGGAGTTGGGGATGGAGGAGGGTAATTAGCTATTGAGCAATGCGAAAACTGCTGATAATACTGAGGGACCTTATATATGAATGCTTAGATAGGTGTCGTATTCCCATAGGTAGATGGGGATCAGCTGAAGGTCAGCTGATGCGAACTTGACTAACGTGACCTGCCAGAACTAACGCTACGATTGATAATCTGTCATCATTTACTCACCCTCGTGTCCTTCCAAACATGCATGACTTACTATCTTCTGCAGAACACATAAGAAGATATTTTAAAGAATGTTGGTGACCATTGACTTGTATTGGTTGGACAAAAAACTATTTCTAAATGAGTACTTTTGCTGAAGAAAGAAAATCATACAAGTTTGGAGCGAAATGAGGATGAGTAAATGACGACAGGATTATCGTTTTTGAATGGACTTTAGAAGCCAAAGCCACGAAGAGTGAGGTGAACCTGCTGTCCCTCCTGTCGACCTTTGATGATATCATTGACGCTCTGCCAGAGGAGAAAGAGGGAGTCTCACGAAAAGAGGAGACTGTTAAACTCCCCAGAACTAACAGCCTGGAGGAGCTGGGAATTAAAGTGTGGATAACTTTTAGAAAGCATTCTCATTTGTTTATTTGCCCAACATTTGTATTTGTTTTGTCGTTTTTCTTAACCACATGTACTCCTCAGGATTCAGGCAACTCTCCTTCTCAGCCTTCAGTGAACACAGTACGTCTGAGTGAGCAAAAGAAGAACCCGCAAGGTTCAGTGTTTAAGTGCAAAGCTGCTGTTTTGCACGTGGTTTTGGGGTGAGTTTGGGTTGGGTTTTTTTCTCTCTCTACGCTCAGTATCCCTTCGAGCTGGACGCGTTTCAGAAGCAGGCTATTCTCCGGCTCGAAGCTCGTGACTCTGTCTTTGTCGCGGCTCACACCTCAGCTGGCAAGACCGTGGTGGCTGAATACGCAATCGCACTTCCCCAGAAACACATGACCAGGTGTGTATGTGAGACCCAGTGTCAACTGATTGCATCATTTCAGTTATTTTTTCTTTTCTTTTTAATACACTACCGTTCAAAAGATTGGGATCTTATTGGTCTCTTATGTTCACCAAGGCAGCATTTATTTGATCAGAAATAGAGTAAATATTGTAATATAATATTGTGAAATATTATTACAATTAAAAAGAGCTAATTTCTATTTGATTACATGTTAAAATGTAATTTATTCCTGTGATGATAAAGCTGAATTTTCAGCATCATTACTCCAGTCTTCAGTGTCACATGATCCTTCAGAAATCTTTGTGTCCTTCAGAAATAAAAAATTAGCTGGGCCAGTGTGTGTTGTGATTGGTTAGCTGGGCCAGTGTGTGCTGTGATTGGTTAGCTGTTGTGATTGGTTATGTGGGGCAGTGTGTGCTGTGATTGGTTAGCTGATATATATATATATATATATATATATACATACATATTACATATTATATATATATATATATATATATATATATATAAATAATATGTAATATACTATACTATGTTTGATATAATATATATAATATAAAATATTAACAATTTACTTAAAGCCTTTATATATAATGCATTATGAAATTAGTTTTAATGCAATAATTATGCCTGGTAATACACCTTACAATGCATTGAATGATTGTAACCACAGTCGTAATGCATTATAATACTTATCTATTCATTGTTACAACTTTAGAAAGTATAACGAATTAAAACACATCAGACAAATCTCCAAAAATTATAATGCATTTGAACTTTGGTTACAATTATTTATGGAAAGATATAATGCATTACAACATACAGTATGAATACTTTTATGATGCATTTTACTTTAAGTAAAGCATTACGTAAAGTGTTATCAAATATTTCTACATATTTTTTATTTTAGTACTTCAACTTATTTCAGTTAGCTGATGTTTTTAAGTATTGCATCTAATATTTATGTTTTATTTCATTTCAGCAAAAATGCTTTTTAATCGTTTTAGTTATTAGTTTTAGCTTAATTTCTTAAGCTTCATTTTTCTTTTGGAAGATAATAATTTGGGCAAATAAACCCCGTAGACTTACACTGAAGAGGCAACAATTAATTTTCATAGGCCTGAATATCTGTTATGTAGAGACCTGGGCTCTTTTGAATTGGATCAGTCAGAAACCACCTCAGTGACATGTTTAAGATGCTCTGACATGTTTGCAAATGCATAGCAATATCCTGGCAATCTCCCACAACCCCTAGCATCATGGTGGCGGGTTTTCCACAGGCAGACCCTCAGAAAATGTATTGATATAGTTAGTTTTACAAGTAATTTCCATACTGTTTTGAAAAAAAAAAGACAAAGAGCATGAACAATTAGATTTTCCCCATCCATTTGAGCTGCTAATGAGTTTGACCCAGTCCATGCGGGATGCGGTTTTTTTCTCAAATGGGCCAGTAATCTGTTTGCTGATCAGCTCCATGCCATGGATGTCATGGCAACAGCAGCTGATGCTGTAATAACGCACAGCGTGTTGTCAAGGGCTGCTGTGTGATTGGATCTCCGCTGTATGTCAACTCCATTTCCCCACTCTGATTACCCTGGATGAGCACAAAGAGTATCATGATACACACATCCTTACATTGTGTCCTCATGTTATTATTTTCATGGTTTGAAGCCAATTTGTTACTGTCTGTACGCCATAGTCTTAGTTTAAATATTGGCAATCAATAAATGAATCAATGATGGGTGATTTAAAGGAGACTTATTATGCCCCTTTTTACAATATGTAATATAAGTCTCAGGTGTCCCCGTAATGACTATGAAGTTTCAGTTCAAAATACCCCACAGATAATTTATTCTATCATTTTGAAAATGCCTATTTTGAGTGGAAACAAAAACACGCTGTTTCTGTGTATGTCTCTATGCAAATGAGCTGCTGCTCCCAGCCCCCTTTTGCAGAATAGGGCTGTGCCTTAACAGCTCATACCTCAGATACTCTGATAAAAAAAACATCTGTTTGGTTTTGATTATCATTTTTAAAGCCATATTAGTTTAAACTTCTGATATAATGTTTTCTGAGTGCACACATCCGAAGCACGCACACAGAAAGCTAAGTACTCTTTCATGTCTTATTGCGCTTAAACTGTCAAATACATGCAAATTTATGTTAAAAACACATGAGTTACAAAAACAGTCGGTTATGTCTGTGAAGGTAAACAGCTGGAAAGAAATCACATGTTTATATTAGATCTGTGTGGCAGCAGCAGAATATACAGTAAATAAATCAATAAATCCACTGCTCTCTTGTCTCCTCTGAGGCTGGGACTCTAAATAGTGTTCTGTGCCCGTCTGTGCAGCCAAAGACAGAACAGTTAGCATGTTTTGCTCAAACTTTCACCATGGCATTGGAACTGGTACACTGTTGTCACTTGCGAAAACACAATGGCGCCGCCGTGGGTGGAAATGTGCAGATTAAGGGGTGGTAATTTTATAATAAGATCCCCTTTCTACGTCACGGGGGGAGTGAAATCTGAGCGGCTCGTTTTTTCACAAGCTTGCAGAGAAAGGCTTACTAAAACTAAAAACTTTTTCACATTTTCTGGGTTGGTAGATGCACCAGGGACATGATTATAGCACTTAAACATGGAAAAAGTCAGATTTTCATGATATGCCACATTTAAATGAAATGGAGTTAAATATGCAAGAGCACAGAGAGATGGTGTTAATGTGTGGTGTTTTTCTCTGTGTCAGGGGAAGCCGACTGCGCTGCAGTCTCAGTTCAGACTGACCTACACCATGATCCTCAATCTGCTGCGTGTGGAGGCCCTGAGGGTCACCGACATGATGAGGAGGAGCTTTTCTGAGAACCACAGGGACACGCAGGTAAACGGCCTCGCTTCCCAGCAGCCCCTGGGTGATGCTGAAATGTCTGTGGGGTTTGCATGCCCCAGTAACTGCCTCGGTAATTCGGAAATATGAAATATTTCGAATGTTATGAAATATGATGAAATGTTATGTGATGAAATGTTAAGTCATTTGTGCCTTTGTGTTGCTCAGGCTCACGAGAAGAGAATAAGTGAACTGAGAAACACACTCTCCTCTCTCCCTCCGCTGGACACGGAGGGGCAGTTATCTGATATACTGTCATATTACCACACCATCACAGAGCTGTGCATCACCACAGAGACCCTGCAGGTACACACACACACACACACACACACGGTAACAATTTATTTTAAGATGTCCTTGTTACACATGTTACATGTACCTACCAATATAATAACAATTAATTATGCATAATTACATGCAAATAACCCTAAACCAAACCCTAATCCTAAACCTAACCATATAGTAAGTACATGTATTTAATTAATATGACCCAGTACTTAAATGTATAATTACACTGTAACAAAGACACCTTAAAATAAAGTGTAACCACACACACTCACACACATTTATATGAGCACAGTGAGCACTATCACAGAGCTGTTCACTCGATTCACAGCATTTGAGCAATTATATTCGGTTACAAACCAGCTAAGAAAAAACGTGGACATTTGATTTCAGATTAAATGACAGAACTGAATTTAAAAAAAGAGAATGATCTTGATTTAAATTTTATTCAGGGTTACTGAACAAAAACTAAAACCATAAAAAAAATATTACTTAAAAAAATAAAACGTTAACTGAAATACAATTAATTAAAAAAACTTAGACAACATTTGAATGACCTGCACCTGAAGGGTGTGGATGTGGTGGAGGGAGTGATGAGGCACCGAGTGTTACAGGACTGTCTGAAAGACTTCCACTGCATCCACTCGCCCACCTACACTGAACAGGTCTGATTATTATTCTCATGTGTCACACTCATACATTACCGCTCAAAAGTTTAGGGCCAGTAAGATGAAATTAATACTTTTATTCAGCAAGGGTGAATTAAATGGATCAAAAGTGACATGTTACAAAATATTTATATTTCAGATAAATGCTGTTCTTTTGAAAATTCTATTCATCAAAAAAACAAACCTAAAAAATTAATAACATAAAAAAAAAAAAAAATGTTTTCCCTTTGAGTTAAATTGATTTTTCTGAGCCTTTTGGCAGATATTTGTTCTTGTTGTAATCATCAAACTCACTTGATCAATTTATCATAAAACAAGACTTCTTATTTTATGTCATTTTGATTTTCAAGTAAATGTATTTTGATTTAAGAATCTTTAGACATTTCCTTTTTTCTCTGGATCTGTTGGAAGTTGTTGACATTTACATTTACAGACCATATTGATATATTGTGTTCTATTCGATTTATTCCCTAAAGTTTTTACTTGGTTCTAAAAAGTGTTACGTTTGTCTTCATAAAGCCTGCAGAAACCCTGTCAAATAGAAAACAGCTTATTTAAATTGTAATAATATTTCACAGTATTACTAGTATAGAGTAAGTTAGTCACTTCTTTCAAAAAGAAAAAATCTTTCTGAACCCAAACTTTTTATTGGTAGTGTTTTCCTTCTGTTTTAGGTCATGTCCAAATCCACTGTGCAGGCAAAAGGGAAAAAAATGTAATTTCTAATCTAAATGTATCCTCGGCTGTATTTTCTCATCCGTATTTAGTAATTTGGCACAGTAACTCTCCCAAGTGCACAGACTCTGATTTATTGAGTGTGACAGTGGCAGGGAGGAATAAGGATGTGTCTCATTAGCTCTCAGTAATCACTTCCAGCCGTCACCTTCTGCAGTGCGCTGATGGAGTAGAGTGATAAACTCGCTCTCTTTCACTGTCATTTTCATGTTCTCTCTCTGTGTGAATATCTTGCTCAGTTTGCACGTGTGCAGGAGAGGATGAGTGTACAGGAAGAGCTTGACAAGCTTCTGTTCCTGGTGTCTGATCAGTCATTGACACTGCTGCCTGAGTACCATCAGAGAATCAAGGTCATTCCATCTACTCATTCTGCTGCATGTCCACGTTATAAATGGATATGTTTCAGTAGCACAGTAATATGTTTTTTGATACGCAGTCATGAATAACAAGAGTTTTGTATATAAACATGCAGACATCCACACACACACACACACACACACACACACATACATATATACATAGCATCCATTATTTATATATAGGCCTGCCAGTAACCTTTTTATAGTTTAGACTAAAGTTACTAAAGATACTATGTAATTCACACAAGTAATCAGTGACCAAATTTTCATGTTTTATTTAATTTAGGCTTTTATTCACATGTAATGATGTGCTCTATATATGTGCTTTGATCAATGTTCATATGTGAATAAAAGAAGATGAGTAAATAAGTGACAGAATTTTTTGTGTGATTTTTGGGCAAGCTATTCCTTCATCAAAAATGAAAATTTGTTGATTTACTCACCCTCAGGCCATCCAAGATGTAGATGAGTTTGTTTCTTCATCAGAACAGATTTGGAGAAATGTAGCATTACATCACTTGCTCACCAATGGATGCTCTGCAGTGAATGGGTGCCGTCAGAATGAGAGTCCAACCAGCTGATAAATACATTACAGTAATCCACACCACTCCAGTCCATCAATTAACATTTTTTGAAGCGAAAAGCTGCGTATTTGTAAGAAAATAAATCAACAATTGTAACTTTAAAATCGGCTAAAATAAAATCCTCTATCCAGTGAAAAAGTCGTCTCATCTGAATCAGGAGAGAAATACACAGATCAAGCACCATTTACAAGTGAAAACAGTCCAAAACACTTCTAAACAAATATGTCAGTGCATTTGGATGTGAGAGGACAACAGGAGATGGGCGTTATTATGGATTATAGGGTCATATTTTGCCAAGAAGCGACAGTTAAAACATCTTGATGCATCTGTTTCTTACAAACACACAGCATTTGGAGTGGTGTGGATTACTTGTGGATTATTGTGATGTTTTTATCAGCTGTTTGGACTCTCATTCTGACGGCACCCATTCACTGCAGAGGATCCATCGGTGAGCAAGTGATGTAATGCTACATTTCTCCAAATCTGTTCACATGAAGAAACAAACTCATTTACGGCCTGAGGTTGAGTAAATTTTCAGTGCATTTTAATTTTTGGGTGAACTATTCCTTTAAGTTTAATTTATAAACGAAATTTGGCATTAAACCATTATTGTATGTACAATAGAAAAAATAGATAACAGTGTAACACCTTTGAAACACAAGACAGAAAAATGTAAACTGTTCTAATTATGGAAAAAGAAGACCTGATATTGTTTTATTTGTTTTTGTGCATCAGTCATTCAAATGTTTTGCCATGCTTTGTTCACCATTAAATGTTTGCTAATGTCACAGATATCAGTGCTAACGGTATAGTGCTGAATTCGCAGGTGCTGGAAGCGCTGCAGTATGTGGACAGCACTGGGGTGGTTCAGCTGAAGGGTTGTGTGGCGTGTCAGATCAGCAGTCATGAGCTGCTGCTGACCGAACTCCTGTTTGAGAACACACGGAGTCCTCCCACCCCTGAGGAGAGCGCCGCCCTGCTGTCCTGCCTCGTCTTCACGCAAAACACCCAGATAGACCCACACATCACCAACACACTACAGGAGGTAATGCAGAGCTCGCCACATATTCTCACAACCGCCGGAGTTTAAAAGCTGAGGAAATCCTATGAAGTACACATGCTAATACATTATGCCCATCAAGCATTTTATTTGAGCCCACAGCCATTCGAATATAAAGCATCAGATACTCTTGTCGTCATGGTTATGGATGGGTGTGAATTTATACGGCTCTCTGAGCTCAACACCCAAGAGATGTTCGGCCTGGGCGCTTAGCTTTATGCCTTTAGCAAAGGATGCAGTCGCACACGAACGTGTAGGTGTGTGTTGTCGAACGGCCCAGAAACATGGAATTGCTTTAAAGGGACCGTGAATAAGTCATGACACTAGACTGAGAAGCACACAAGAGTTATATAGTTCACAGAGGCTCGTAGGCCAATGTGAAAAAGCCCTTGCTGTTCAAACGCTGCGAGGTGAGGGCGTACAGGTAATGTAGCTGCAGTTTGACTGCATGACTACATTGCCTGCCTTGCTCTAGTTGTGTAAGCACTTAGACAGCAGATGGAGACGAGAGTGGAGCACAGGACAAAAGAAACTGATGCAGTGCTGTGCTGAGAGATCCCACTATGATTAACATGTAAATCTATATGTTTAGGCCATCTCATTTAATTAATTACACAAGATGCCACTTATTTAATTGAATTAATCACATATAACACATATGTCACATATAACAATAACTATAACTTTGATTGAAGATAAAACATTAAATGATGAGTAAATAATTAAGATATTATACAATACATATATACAGTAGGCAACTATGGAAAAAACTTAAGAGACCACTTGAAAATCCTCAGTTTCTCTGGATTCACTAGGTATGGGTTTGAGCAAAATGTTAATATTTGTTTTATTCTATAAAGGTCTGGTAACATTTCTTCCAAATTTTAAATAAAAAAATGTTTCCCCAGAAAATGACAGTTGATCAAAATAAATGTTTTCATTTGTTGTGATTGAAAATCAGGGTTATTCCACCACATATTGATTTCTTAACTCTTCTGAAGTTAAACAATTGGTATTGTTTGTTGTCTAAACATGAATATAAACATGTCGGAAAACATGACATCTTTTTGTTATTTTGACTAATTGTCAAAAATCCCCAAAATGAAAATTTTTATTTAAAATGTGGAAGAAATGTCTTCAGTAGTTTACAGAACATGACAAAAATTACATTTGACTCAAACATAACTATAAAATGGAAATCCAGAGAAACTGAGAATTTTCTAGTGGTCTCTTAATTTTTTCCATAGCTGTGTGTGTATATATCATAGACTGTGTATGTGTGTGTGTGTGTGTGTGTGTGTGTGTGTGTGTATATATATACAGATTTTGTTCATGTGTTTGAAAGAAGGCTGCATTTATTTGATCAAACGTTAATCAAATTGTAATTATTCCTGT
The DNA here is from genome assembly GCF_001515645.1 of Sinocyclocheilus grahami. Lineage (NCBI taxonomy): Eukaryota > Metazoa > Chordata > Actinopteri > Cypriniformes > Cyprinidae > Sinocyclocheilus > Sinocyclocheilus grahami. Next base: position 3,413,176 of record NW_015505237.1, read on the forward strand.
GTGGCACATCATTACTCCAGTCTTCAGTGTCACATGATTCTTCAGAAATCATTTTAATATG
>NW_015505237.1:3413660-3423710 GCF_001515645.1 Sinocyclocheilus grahami
TTACATTGTAAATATCTTTACTGTCACTTTTGATCTATTTAATGTGTTCATGCTGAATAAGAGTATTAATTTCTTTTAAAAAATTACTGATCCCTTTTTATAATTTATACATTTCATTTATGTTATATATTCATATAATACATATATTTATATATTATACAATTATAAATAATTTTTCCATTCTCTTGCTTTTGTAGGGCATCAATCAAGTGCTCAATGTGGCACAGCGTATTGGTGAGCTGCAGAGGGATTGTGGGATAGCTCAGACTGCTGAAGATTTTGTGGCCCAGTTCAAGTTCGGCCTGACTGAGGTTGAATACTGCTGGGCAAGAGGCATGGTGAGCACTGACCTTAAAACAAATCATCCAACCGTCACAGTGGCCTTATTATGGTGCTCAGTTAGTTCACTTGATATTATAGTTTTTATTTAATAATATCATAGAGACAAATTAATTTGTCCTTTAAGGAATACCTAAGTATGAAACTCCTATATGTCTGTCTATCCATCTATATGTCTGTCTGTCTATATATATCTATCTATCTATCTAATGTCTGTCTCTCTATCTTTCCATCCATCCATCTATCTATCTAATGTCTGTCTGTCTATCTTTCCATCCATCCATCTATCTATCTAATGTCTGTCTGTCTATCTTTCCATCCATCTATCTATCTATCTAATGTCTGTCTCTCTATCTTTCCATCCATCCATCTATCTATCTAATGTCTGTCTGTCTATCTTTCCATCCATCTATCTATCTATCTAATGTCTGTCTCTCTATCTTTCCATCCATCCATCTATCTATCTAATGTCTGTCTGTCTATCTTTCCATCCATCTATCTATCTATCTAATGTCTGTCTCTCTATCTTTCCATCCATCCATCTATCTATCTAATGTCTGTCCGTCCATCCGTCTGTCTGTCTGTCCATCCATCCATCCATCTATTTATCTGTCTGTCCGTCCGTCTGTCTGTCTATCTTTCTAATGTCTGTCTGTCTATCTTTCCATCCATCTATCTATCTATCTAATGTCTGTCCGTCCATCCGTCTGTCTGTCTGTCCATCCATCCATCCATCTATTTATCTGTCTGTCTGTCCGTCTGTCTGTCTTTCCATCCATCCATCTATCTATCTAATGTCTGTCTGTCCGTCCGTCCGTCTGTCTGTCTATCTTTCCATCCATCCATCTATCTATCTAATGTCTGTCCGTCCATCCGTCTGTCTGTCTGTCCATCCATCCATCCATCTATTTATCTGTCTGTCTGTCCATCTGTCTGTATATCTTTCCATCCATCCATCTATCTATCTAATGTCTGTCCGTCCATCCGTCTGTCTGTCTGTCCATCCATCCATCCATCTATTTATCTGTCTGTCTGTCCATCTGTCTGTATATCTTTCCATCCATCCATCTATCTATCTAATGTCTGTCCGTCCATCCGTCTGTCTGTCTGTCCATCCATCCATCCATCTATTTATCTGTCTGTCTGTCCATCTGTCTGTATATCTTTCCATCCATCCATCTATCTATCTAATGTCTGTCCGTCCATCCGTCTGTCTGTCTGTCCATCCATCCATCCATCTATTTATCTGTCTGTCTGTCCATCTGTCTGTATATCTTTCCATCCATCCATCTATCTATCTAATGTCTGTCCGTCCATCCATCTGTCTGTCTGTCCATCCATCCATCCATCTATTTATCTGTCTGTCCGTCCGTCTGTCTGTCTGTCTATCTTTCTAATGTCTGTCTGTCTATCTTTCCATCTATCTATCTATCTATCTAACTAATGTCTGTCCGTCCATCCGTCTGTCTGTCTGTCTGTCCATCCATCCATCCATCTATTTATCTGTCTGTCTGTCCATCCATCCATCCATCTATTTTTCTGTCTGTCTGTCCGTCTGTCTGTCTGTCTTTCTAATGTCTGTCTGTCTATCTTTCTATCCATCCATCCATCTATTTATCTATCTCTCCGTCCGTCCGTCTATCTATCTTAAATGTAGTTTCTCTAATAATAGCACTTTGCAAAAATATTCATATTCTTGTAATGCAGTGATATTAATGTCACTATATTAAAATTCCTCTTTGTATAAAGACATTTTTCACAATAGGACCTTATTGGGATAATGCTGATGTTTTTGTGTTTGGTAGCCGTTTTCTGAGATTGCCCAGCTGACGGATGTGCAGGAGGGGACGATCGTTCGCTGCATCCAGAGGCTGGATGAGATCCTGAAGGAAGTGAGACAGGCTGCGCGCATTGTGGGCGACTCCGTCCTGGGCAGCAAGATGGAAAGGGCCTCGCTCTACACACCCTGAGAGAGAGAGAGCGCAAGAGGCAGAGTGTGATTGCGTGTTGATTTGGATACAAAATAGAGCGTGCAGAATATGGACCTGAGAAACTGTACTTGAATTACTGAGTGCATGTTTACATTGAGTTGAGTATGCATGTGTGAGTGAAGGAGTAATTCACCCCTCACACCTGACCAAAGATGTGATCTCAATATGAAATGGAGATTGACATCAGCCATGAACTGTAACTAACTGTACAGCAATAAAATGAGCTGTATGTGGATACTGGTTTCATCCATATTGTCAGAAAAACTAGAAATTATACAGTGTGTTTGCATTGTGAGCATTTTAACTGCAGTGGTGTTTCTTTTGTGTTTGTGTGTCGATATCGTTGCTGTTCTCACGTTTGCTGTCATTTTTTATTTATTTATTTTACTTTTGTCATGCACGATGTTTCTTTATATATTCTGCATTTTTGCTCTCTCTTAACCCTCTGCAACCAATTTTTATTATTAAATATAGTTCATAAATTAAAAAAAAATCATAAATTAGCCCTCAGATCAATCAGGACTGTAACCACATCATTTAGGATGAAACCATTTTCAGATACGGGGAATGATCATATGTTTTTCAATTTATGATTCTTCACGTTTTACATCATCCATCTATTTATCTGTCTGTCTGTCCGTCTGTCTGTCTATCTTTCTATCCATCCATCCATCTATTTATCAATCTCTCCGTCCGTCCGTCTATCTATCTTAAATGTAGTTTCTCTAATAATAGCACTTTGCAAAAATATTCATATTCTTGTAATGCAGTGATATTAATGTCACTATATTAAAATTCCTCTTTGTATAAAGACATTTTTCACAATAGGACCTTATTGGGATAATGCTGATGTTTTTGTGTTTGGTAGCCGTTTTCTGAGATTGCCCAGCTGACGGATGTGCAGGAGGGGACGATCGTTCGCTGCATCCAGAGGCTGGATGAGATCCTGAAGGAAGTGAGACAGGCTGCGCGCATTGTGGGCGACTCCGTCCTGGGCAGCAAGATGGAAAGGGCCTCGCTCTACACACCCTGAGAGAGAGAGAGCGCAAGAGGCAGAGTGTGATTGCGTGTTGATTTGGATACAAAATAGAGCGTGCAGAATATGGACCTGAGAAACTGTACTTGAATTACTGAGTGCATGTTTACATTGAGTTGAGTATGCATGTGTGAGTGAAGGAGTAATTCACCCCTCACACCTGACCAAAGATGTGATCTCAATATGAAATGGAGATTGACATCAGCCATGAACTGTAACTAACTGTACAGCAATAAAATGAGCTGTATGTGGATACTGGTTTCATCCATATTGTCAGAAAAACTAGAAATTATACAGTGTGTTTGCATTGTGAGCATTTTAACTGCAGTGGTGTTTCTTTTGTGTTTGTGTGTCGATATCGTTGCTGTTCTCACGTTTGCTGTCATTTTTTATTTATTTATTTTACTTTTGTCATGCACGATGTTTCTTTATATATTCTGCATTTTTGCTCTCTCTTAACCCTCTGCAACCAATTTTTATTATTAAATATAGTTCATAAATTAAAAAAAAATCATAAATTAGCCCTCAGATCAATCAGGACTGTAACCACATCATTTAGGATGAAACCATTTTCAGATACGGGGAATGATCATATGTTTTTCAATTTATGATTCTTCACGTTTTACATTTGGTCTTCCCAGTCCTGAATATTTGATTCGTTTTCACAGTATCTCAAGAATTGTATATCAACGTCTGTATTATTCTGCTTTCAATAAATAAACGGTTTATAATAGAGCCATATTATGAATATTTTACAAATACAGCTCTATTGTGACTAGCAGTCAATATAGACCAACTTTTCATATTAATAAACCAGTTTTTTGTTAGTCCAGGCCTAACTTTCAGAAAATATAAAATATTTTGAATCAGATTTAGGCCTACTTAAAAATATTTAAAGCTGCATACAACCCAAAGTACAATACTACAGTTACAAAAAACCATCATAAATAAATATGGTATCTCCTTAAAACAATGTGCGATTGTAATATTTTAATGTCAATTTTAGCTAATGCCAAGTTTATTTATTTATTTATTATGAATATTATATAATATATTAATTATATAATATTATTAATGCCAAGTTCACACAGTTTTATTGTAACAATAAGGATGGTAGTTTATCGGAAATTAGTTACCATGGTAACAACATTATTCGGCGTTCTTAATTTATTTTTCCGTTTTAAATTTCCGTCTCTTCCTTTCTTTTTGTAAATACACTTGATCAGTTTTAGTAGTATTAAATAGATCATGTTAACATGTGATGATATGTGCGGCATGGATGCTGTAGTGTGGTTCTGCTGTCTCTTTAAGACGCTCTGGTTAATTCCGTGTAACTAGATGCGTTAGTTGAACCCTGTTTTGCTGCTGCTGCTGCTGCTGATGCTGCTCTGGATGTTGCAGTGTGTGAACGTGGAAATAAAGCAGCAACAGACATCCAGTCGCTTTTACACCCAGATAACCCAGGCTTTACATCAGGATTACCATCGGAAGATGCGCTATAATTAGCCTGGAGAAATCATCAGCATCGTCTGCTGTGATCTGACACACGCACTGGTTGGATTTGGGGTTTTATTACTGGAGGCACAAACTGAACATCGTCGAAACGGATAAATAAACGAGATGTCGTCGGAAAAACACGGTAAAAATGTCTATTTATGTATTTGGTCATACCACAGCTACTTAAATCAGTTCATGCAGCTGGGCGAATCTTTTCAATCAAAGGTATTTATTATAAAATAAAAGAGACAATGCCATATTAAAACGCTATTATACGACCATTCATGAATATTGTTGTTAATCTTTTTTCTTTTCCCCCCTTTTTCATTGTTCATCCTTATTGCATCTATATATAGTCATATTTAGGCTGTGTGTCAAATCCTAGTGAGCTGCCTATCTAGGCATCATAATCGGCGCCTAGCCTTGTGTGCTGCAGTTTTGCCTGTTATAGTCTAATATGCTAAGCGTTTTGGGCTTCATATGTGCCTTTCGAAAAATTAAAACTAGCAGATGATCACCATACACGCTGTCTGTGTAGGCAGCTCGCTAGTATTTGAGACACAGCCGTCGTGTACGCTATTCTCGCAGGTATAGTGTCGTGTTTAACATATAGGCTGCATTAGAAACGGCTGTGTGGCGTTTCATTACACGAGAGAAGAGGCACATAGCAGTATGTGGTTTAAAGGGTGTTGTATGAGGCCCTATTTCAGGATTTCAGGCACTTGGGTCCGTGATTCACCGCGCTGAGCGACGGAGGGCCCTAATCACTTGAAGCTGTAGCGTGATTTTCTGATTTTCTGAAGACACATACGAACCTTTTGGATTAGCCTATCAGTAAACTTCCTTATGAAAAAAAGCTATTTCTGTGTGATGAGTGTGTAATCAGTGTCTTGCAATCTGTACAGTACTAATAATCTCTGTCAACTATCTAGACAAAGAATTAAAGTATATTAATGATTCATATTCATTGTTTAATATACCTAATCTGCACGATGTTAGAAAGAAAAGAGGACACAAATAGACAAGATTGTTTAAATATGCTCAGAAAAGTATGCATTAAATATGTATCCCTGTGTATTTCTCCCCCCTTAAAACTAATTAAATATGAATTGCAGTGCCTGAAACCCCCCTATACCAACTCTATATATGCTGCTGACATTGTGAAGGATTACATAATGATCTAGTCGTTTGCAGTACACATAGAAACAAACTCTCCTGGGCGACATAAACTGGTGTAAATCTCATTAAATCTTTATTGTAAAGGACTAGTCAAGGTTGAATACAAGTTAAGGAATAGTTTATTGTAGGGATGCACCGATATGAACATTTTGGCCGATACCGATAACCGATTATTCTTTATTTTTGAAAGCCGATAACCGATATGTTGGCCGATAAATCTATATCCAAATTGTTATATACTTTTTGAGAGCCTGATTACAAAAAAGGTCTCATCATTAAAAACCACATCCCAAACACTTCAACATAAGCAGCCTAGTTTGAACGGTGGTACGTTTTAAAAATATTTTTACTCTCCCATTACCAAATTTAGTCATAAAAAAGTCTTACAAATAAATAAAATAATGCATAAATAATGCAAACAAGTCACTGGACATCATTACACGTGTAAAGAATCAAAATGAATACGCCACAGATCAATAAAACAGAATAGCCTCTGCACGGACAATAATTAAATGATTTTAATTACTAAACCATATTGTTGATGAAAATAATAAGAGAAAAATACAAGTGGTTGTTGTTATTAATAATATATCAATGATTTTGAAAAAGTAACAAATTAATACCACTGTTTTAAATAGCAGCCATTGAGCTGCAGCTCAAGCTGAAGCTGAAGAGCTGAATGAACACGGTAAACTGAAGCGTTTTGCTGGCAGCTTATTTAACTCAAGGAAATGCATCCTGAGATTAATATTAATACAACATAAACATAATATTACAACTTATATATGAAATGACAAATGACGCAGTTATTGCATGCTATAGTCAGAATGTGTGATCCTGTTGTGGATGCGCTCTTCCCATAACAACGCGCTGAAACACAGCAACTAAACCCAAAGAATACACAACGTTTTATTATAATAATGTTCTCATTAGAATGTTATATACACGACATTCCCAATCATAGTTATTAATGTTGTGCACTGCTGTTTGAGCTGCGTGCGCTGAGCTAAAGACGATCACCGGTAAACTGAAGCGCTCTTTTAACTTAACCAAACGCATTCTATATGAGATAAATCAGATATACATCAAATAAACACAATATTACAACGTACAATTGCACAAAAGGCTGCAAACGAACAGCGCGCATCTGAAGTGTCTCTGAAGGAAATAATGCATTATTTATCGGCTTTAAGATATCGGCCAAATTTTCTTATCAGGCCGATACCGATAACAGAAAAAATGAGCATTTAATCCGATACCGATATGGTGGCCGATATATCGTGCATCCCTAAAAAAGAGAAAGTCATACAGGTTTGAAACGACATGATTTGAGTCAGTACATTTTGCCAGAAATTTTATTTCTGGGTGAGCTGTCCCTTTAAGTTCGGCATGATTTGAGAGCTGTAATGTGGAGCCAGCTGGTAACTGTCAGCTTCCCGCTGAGCCTCTCACCTTGAAGCTGACGTACTGTAAATGATTGGAGTGCCTCTTGATGATTTGCTTTATTAGGTCAGGATGAGTGGCCTTCAGGTAAGAGCTGGCAGGCTGGTTGAGCTCAAACTCAAAGCACCTCCACAGCTCGGGCATGTGGAAGGCCTGATTCCAGCCGCGGCAGACCAGCGAGGCGAAGGCGCGATCGAGGAGAGGCAGGTACTGGAAGATGTGAAGCAGGATCTCCTGTGGCAGTCGAGCCCAGTTGGACAGCAGATCTCCAGGGTCCTCGGCGGGCTGTCTGGCCCTCTTGCAGGAGTCCGCCGGCCCCTCGCACTCTCTGCTCAACCTTTTCATTCTTGGGGGCCTGAGAGAGCTGTGAAGTATTAGAGGTATACACAGTGGCAGATGCAAACATGCATCCTAAAACAAGTTTATTTTACAGGGTTTGCTACGTTTATCACGTTTAAATGGCTTTTGAACTTTCCTGAAAACGAGTTAAAACTGCTTTAATGCAATTATAAACAAATTCCATGTACGTTATACTCGAGACTAACCAGCAACCAATGCTTTCAATTAATATAAGCAACTGAAGTGCCATGCATGAGATATCACGCATGAACAAACACTTCATTAACCCAATAAACACACTGCACTCATGCATTTAGTCACAGAGAGTGATCTAGTTAGATCAAACCAACAACAGCCTTGCTGCGCTGCTCCAAATAAACGTTAACAATTACCTGTTTTGCGTGTTACTCATGTAAAGTAGCAAATGCAAACAGTGGAAAAATAGGCAAAATCCTGACTCGTCTGAATGTCAGCCCGGACCGGGACCGGAACACATGAGAGCGGCGCAGGGGACACGCATTGGACACGAATGGGTTGAATTTATGTCGTTTTACGTTGTTGGAGTCTGAGTGCGTGCGTCTCGGCGATGTTGCAGGTTGCCCTACTTCTCGCTGAGCTCTATACCGCGGGAGACTTCAGCGTCCCCGCCGCCGGACATGGCGGTGCTGTTGTCGAGCGTGAGCGGCTGCCTGCTGTGTATGACCGGCCTCTTCCTCCAGGGGGCGCACACACAGCGGCTCAGAAAGCCGAACCCTTCATACAACAGCTCACCACAGAAACTGTGTTTGCACGCAGAGAGAGGTAGCACGCACCACGTGACAAATGTTATTATTATTGTGCTTTCAAACAGTGTTGCCAATTAATTTTCAGGGGAAGTTGCTAAGGGAAGGTCAATTTGTTGCTAAAAATTGCATAGAATATTAAGAAAATATTTTGTGTGTGTTCATTTAGACGTGTTTGTAAAATATAACATAACACCATATAATATTAACTGTATTTTTTAAATACAACATTGAATTATTGAACACTTACACATTTTTGAACAATTAGGGCCTACAATTAAAGTTGTTGTTTTTTTGTAGCTAGTAAACTACACATTCTGAACCATTATAGTTTTAAGCAGTGTATTAGCAGTTAGTTATTATGCTGCATTCTAAGAAAATATCTGTAAAAATAGGGCACAGTCTATTTATTAATATGAAGGAATTTTCCGTATTTATTTTTCAGTTTTTTTACCTGCATTTTAAATTATGCATTGTATGGATAATGTCCTGGAAAATGACTAGTAAATGTTCTAGACATTTTTCTTGCAGTGTACTAACTGATCAACAATCGCAGGCACAAGCTACTAATAAGGTGGATCACAAATGAACAATTGAAGAGTTCAGATGAAAAAAGCCTCTAAGTGCCGTCTGAAATTTTTTCTTCTGAAATTATCATTTTTATCAGGCTCCTATATTTAGGTTCAGTCATTTTAATTTAATGGCAATGTATAGGTACTTTTCTATGCTATTAAAGTGAAAGAACTGAACATAAATATATGAAGTATATTTATATTTATATTATATGAAGAAGAAAAAAAATAGAAAATCACCTTACATCACGTCTATTCAAAGTACCGGAGTATATTTACATATAAATTCCAATTGGCTGGCTTTCTCACATCTGTTTTGGATTCTGGATTGTGATTGGCTGTTTGTTAGTGTGTGAGCGAAAAGACCAGTGTTGCCAAGTCCGCAGTATTCCCACGGAGCTGTCTGGGCTACTTTAACACTGTTGCTGCAGGTTGTTTATCATGTCCGACCCCAATAACGCGATATTTAGCCCCTAGAGTGCTAATTTTACCAGGGGAACCCTACCAAAAATTTGTATTTAGCCCCCCGGAATGCGTTTGGGCGGGCTTTGTTGTGAAAACCTGGCAACCCTGCACACAGCAGAAAGAAAACTGATGTGCCAACTACAGGTGCATCTCAATAAATTAGAATGTTGTGGAAAAGTTCATTTATTTCAGTAATTCAACTCAAATTGTGAAACTCGTGTATTAAATAAATTCAATACACACAGACTGAAGTAGTTTAAGTCTTTGGTTCTTGTAATTGTGATGATTTTGGCTCACATTTAACAAAAACCCACCAATTCACTATCTCAACTAATTAGAATATGGTGACATGCCAATCAGCTAATCAACTCAAAACACCTGCAAAGGTTTCCTGAGCCTTCAAAATG